>NC_092561.1:20506007-20526007 GCF_037975245.1 Apostichopus japonicus
GTATCATGAGTGGAGAGAAGATGCTCAAAGTACTGTTGTCATACCACAATTATTTGCTCCATGGACTAACTAAAGTCATAGCTTTCAACCAAGGCCGCTAGAGCTTAGAAGTTTTCAACTGACATGTCTATCAATCTTATGATATATCTGATGGCTATTACATCCCATTTATTTGCCACCATGACCGTTTAGATTTTTGAGCTAGAACATATCAAATGTTAGCATGATGCTCCTCAACCCAGTGACAGCTCTTGTTGCACCCAAGATTTTCTAAAATACTTTTTTAATGCCTTAACTCATCTCAATTTTCCAGACTTTTCAGACCATCGGTAGTTCATTTCATCCTCTTCAACAGCCAACCAAGAATGATGGAGACTCACAATATGCCAAAAACAAAACACTAGAGTAGGTCACCTTTGGACTATTTTCTGTTAGGAATATTGTCCGGTTATCCTTGCAGGCGGACATACCCTACTCTAATTGTGATACGGTACCTACTGTAACAGCTAAAATTAGGTTAAGATAAACATAGCTACGAAACCCCTACCATACTAGAATGGAATTTACCGTCTACGCTTTGCATTACAGTCAGTTTCCAGTTTGATATATGGCACCTTTGAATGAATATTAATAGGCGAAGATTATGTAGCATTCCAAATGTTCAATTGTTATTAATTTTCACCTCATATAGATATGCGACTTAACAGCCAACCATGATTCAAAATGTATAAAGCGGTGTGGCAATTGACATGTACCTTAGAGTCATCATTATGCCTGATGTGTAACTCACTACTGGATGTGAAATACATATTATGTCCATTACTGTGTTCTGTACGTCAAGTGTAGTCACGTGATGTCATTTTTATTCAATGTCGTATCCTTTCTACGCTTCCGTATAAATAATATTTTATTATCTTGTATTAGGTTACTGATAGAGGCATTTTCCAACTACTGAATGAGAAATACATATCTTGAAAACCAATATAGTGCTAGACTGGACCAGATTTAGAGTACTTATTTAACTTGGACAATGAAAGGTGCTGACCACGTGAGGGCATCTGTAGAAGTGCTGGAATTTTCGTAGATGTTAGCGTTGCGAAGAAGGTTAATTAACCTAAATAAAACATAGCTCTAGTATCAGTTCTTCTCACAAAAATAAACCAGCAACAAATCACCGAAAAAAATCATTAGGGCTACTGCTCTTCCTCAGTTCATTCATAAAATCGTTAACGTTGACATCTTTCTATGATACTTAGACTAATATGATAGTTTTAACATTACATACTGAAATGCAAAGTCCACGCTAACAAGCAGACTCTCAAGGCAAAGCGGTTGACATTTAAGTTACCACAAATTCCATGTTGACTGATGTCATTTTCTCTTTGTACGTTATTTTGTTGCATTTGAGCGTTTGTCCTTGTTTCCCCCCCCCCCCACCCCTACCAACAGAATACTATTTATTGTGCATGTCAACATTTCGATGTATTCAAGAGTTTTTTGAGACATTTGGAATAAAACTTTAATTTGGAAGGTGATCTATCCAGAGGATGACACACCTGCAGAGAAACCTCGTTTCATACTGGGTTTCCCTTTAAATGGCGATCATACCTTTCGAAATTCCTTTTAATGTTCAACTACTTCCTCGTTGTTCTATATACTTTCTTCAAATTATAATATGACTCATCATTATTTTTACAAAGTGCAGATGTGGTACAGACGGTGCTAAATCTTCTGTACTGTTTCTGTATAGAAATGTCGTGCTGAAATACATGAATCTATAAGCTACCGTACAAACGAATTTATAAACAACTTTAGAAAGCCAGCTTCCAGCACGAGCGTGTAAGAATGAAAAACTGTTTCATTAATTTCCGTAAGTTGTCGCATCGTGTACAGATCAGACTATTTTATCATTTTCATTCAGTGTGCAAACGATTAATGTTGTATTACGCTGGGTATCAGTCAGTTCAGCGGTGAACGCAACGTTCCGAGCAGATTATGTTATGATATGGATAATTTTATTACTGAAAACGAATGTATGCCACTGAAGATTACACTACGGTAGAGCCAGTTCGAAACAGAGTTTCTCTGTCTCAATCGATAATTGGATCAACGTGCTATTGAAGCTATAACGTGTACAAATTGTTAGTGCTGGTTTGCGTGTACTCATTAGCTTACTTTTATCTTGAACCGCAGAATTTCCTTTCACCTGTAGACACGAAGGAACACTAATCAAATTATCATGCATGCATACTTCTTTCTGGGATTCTTATCTTTCATCCATTGTTGTATAAGCAGTAGGGAACATTGTTTAGATTCTGACTATCGAGATGCAAGTACAACCGCAGTCATCGGTCAAAATGTCACCTTACAATGTGGAATAGATGGAAGCTGTCCGTATTTTACTTGGTTCATCTACCTTGCAAATACAAGTCGCATTGACCTTTTTGTAGAACAATGCAATAAACGCTATAAAGCATGTCACGAAACAGCATATGATGGACGAAACGTTCTTCGTTTAACTGACATAGATAATCGTGTAGCTGGATATTACCAATGTCTTTGTGCCTCAGACCCAGCATATGCCTTTGGGTGTGAACAATTGAATGTCGTTAATTGCCAATTTGAAGTCCGTGTCAACAACGTTTTGATGGTAAGAATTTGCACATTTTACGAAGACATTTACAGTTAGCTCTAAAATACATTAGACATAAGATTAACAATCGAGATGGGAGAACGTAGCGTTAAGCAAAACTTCACCATGCTCTCCATAGTAATGACGAGTTTAGGATATAACGCTCACAAATGTATTGTTCATCAAAATTCCTTATTTTGGTATTTACATAGATGTTTTACGTCTGATCTTAGTTTCAAGAAAGACAGTTTACGAGTTCGCTTTCAGTGTTCCCCGCTTTCTATCATGAATTAATTAGTATGTCGTTTAGGACTGCGTATGCATTGTTATCATTACCGAACAGGATGTTGTATGTTATTTTTATGATTAATAAGAGTAATATCCTTACTGTGTTATTATATTTCCGTCGATAAACATGCAGCAATGTTTGAAATATATTTTGGTTTCAGTTCAATTCAAGTAATGTTGGTCCCACGCAGACTCATGTTATCAACGTTTCAGAAGGTGAATACATAAGAGTGAAGTGTCCAAAGACCAGTAACCGGCACAACTGTCCAGAAGGTACGTGTTCACTTGAATCCTAAGGAGGGTTTCCAAAACTTAATATGTTTCATAAAACATTTCTTTTAACTGTTATCTGTTCATTTTCTTGGTATGAAATCCACAAATCGTAACAGTTTCCTAGATACTGGTACAGTCCCAATATGCTGTTTGTTTTCCATCGAATATCATTAAAAACCACTCGAACGGCTTGACGGTGACGCTGACGATGAACTTTACTCCAACTGAAAACCAATTAAGTTTCAAAGAAATAAACCCTCGTGTCACTATTCTGAACTAAGAGGTTATCTATTAAAACCACATATTAGCTGGGTTGTACCTAAGTGTTATTCTTATTTAACCATGTCATGTCATTTGTTTAAGAATTCACAAATGGGATTAGGGGGCTGCAAAAAGGGGCATTCATCAAATACCGTATTATACAATGTGCAGGGAAGTTTCACGACGTTACATGACCCCAACTCTCTCCCTGGTGATGGGAAACAATGGATAAAACAGTCGAATATTTGACCTCAAATGTCCAAATTTCAATTTAATTTTCTATTTCAATTTGTTCCCTTAATTTCTTTCTAGTTCCTTCAAGACTTTTCATACCGTGGAAAACGTCAAGAATATAGTCAAAATCTGACGAAAAAAGGGGGTCTGTAGTTGGTATTTCTGATATAAACATTTCGACGGTTGACAAAGAATATGAAATTGGAGAATATATTTGAAATTTGGAGAAGAAGGAAAAATAAAGTACTGACAAATTGAAATTTCAAACGTCCCTTTTGATGCACCGTACCATCTACGAATCTCCTTCTGAGAAATACCCGAAACCACCCGTTTTCCGCCTTCCAAATCACTGGTAATACCTACCTATGCCACAGCTCTAGCATTAACCCACCCCCCCCCCCTTGAACCAAGGGCGCCAAGGAGAAAACCAGAATTAGTATACAAATATGAAGTTAAGATTTTTTCAGTGCTGTCCCAAACAGTTCTAGCAAACAAACCGTTTGGTGCTAGTTCGTTCTTTTATTCTTTCTAAATAAACATCACATGTTTGCTATGTATGGATCGTGCTGTAGATTTCGTGGTGATTACACCTACAAGCATTTGCAAAGTTTTTTTGTAATCACTCCCCAGCTTTTTCCTTTCATTTGCCTGGTTGTATATTGTTTGTATTCTATTAAAGATGTAAGAGTCTGAAATATATGTAGTTCTATGAAACGAAACGAAATCTCTGACTTGACGTAACTAAATTTTGGCTGGCGTTTTTTTCCTCCTGTGGATGACGATTTGTTTATTTGTCAGAGCCTTATACCGCTGTATATCTTTGTATGACTGCATACAGTGTTGTGAAAGATAAATATGAGGGTAAAAGTGGAAGATTGCAAGATTTACCAAACAACAGCTAATACGTAAAATCATGAAAAAAAATTTATCTAGGTTTGCTAATAAACCAGTATTATTTCATTTCTTTAGAGGAACAGAGAAATTCACCAAGTAAAAGCTGAACTTCAAAGATAGCTCACGATTTGTGAAACTGTTTAAAAAAACTCTCATGTTTCAAGATAATATGGAAATTTTCTTTATATTCAAGATTCATCGAAAATGTTCACTGCAACAAGATCTCATCAAAATTGCTTCATCGAATGTAACTGTAGTAGAAAAGGCGCCACATGGGTTACCATCAACGTATTGCAACGTGAAACTCCCACAAATTCATCTTCAACGACCGTAGCCCTACATTATATTGCATCAACCACATCATTGGCGAGTTATAGTAAAGAAGAAATGACAGATGGTAAGACACAAACTCAGTCAGTACCGGTATTGGTATGTCCTCTAACGGTTATTATATTGTTGTCGTGATTGTTTTTGTAATAGTAGCTATAGGTCTATAGTTGTTAATAGTTGCTGTCAGTTTATGCGTCTCAGATTTTCTAAGACTATACAAATATCAAATTTAGAATCATCATTTCCCTAGCAAGTAGTTGTGACTGCTTCTACTTCAGCTATAATTGAAAAGAAATGCATACAATAAAAATGTTGGAAACCATAGTCATGATCGCGTACTGAAGAAATATATAAAATATATATATTTATTTTTTTAGGTTCTTTTAGGGTTTTTTAGGTTGTAACTTCAATTGGAATTTTCACTTTTTAGCATTCAAATTGTACATGTTGCAATCAATCTGTTTTATCGCTTTACTCTTCACCAGTGCTTTTAATAGTTTTTCGTTCTCATATTCCTGTATATATCTGTAGATGGTATATGTATTTACTGTTTTTTGTATTTAATGTTTCATGTCATTATATTTTCTAGATTGTTTGTAAAGCGCACAGATGCATCGCGCGTAGTGCGCTCTATAAGATTTTATTTACATTACATTACATTTATTTCTATGCAAAACAAATAATTATTCGTTGATTTAGCTCACATATATACTATGAACTTTGCTTGTTAAGCATCTGAAGCCAATGGAAAGAACCAAGTGAGTATGTATGCTAGAATATTATCTAATTCCTGTTTTTGACGATTGGTATCCTAATACAGTTTAGCGTTGAAATAGTTAGCTGGGTATTTCTCATGTTTAAGAAACCTTAATGACATTGTCTTTATTGTTTACTTTATTTTTCATGGTCAATTGGCATTCGCTACACCAAAGGCAATCACCAACAACTAACAGCGTGTAAATGTATTCCGGTCGTGGCTGTTCTTCTAGTATCAGTATCAATCCTGGTGCTTGTCGTTGGCGCTCTTTCAATATATATTCGATATTTGAAGACTAATGGATTTCCTAAACCAGTTTCAACAAATAAAGCAATCTTTTCACAACCAGTCGATGGAACGGTTTCTACATATGTTAATGCTGACGCGGGGAAAGCAGCAACGCGTCATACTTGCGTGCCTAATGCTGAAGTCATGGTCTCACCAATGAGCATTACAGACAATCTCGAAGTGAATTGTTCAGCATCTAAAAGTAATGATGCAAACTGCGACGCGTCCGGCTACGAAATCCCCAAAAATATGGATTGTACGAATGAAATAAAGTATGAAACAATAAATTAAGGCGGATTAAAATTGGCATCCAGCGAAACGATCGATATCAAAGAATGCTGCTATGACCGCTACAAGTTGAATTTAATATTGAGTCTGATATCAATTATAAAAATGTATCATTTGCAATGGATTATGTAACCATTAAGCTCAGAATATGAAGAAAAGACTATTGATTCAGAGTATACATACGGTATACATAAGGAAAAGGAATCAAATCTAGTTTAGTATTCCGTATACATTATTGGATCATTTTCTGTTATTTCACTAACAAACTAAACTAACCATCCACGTTTTCTTTTATATGCTTCGAGTAACTTTCACAATTGCATGGAGGAAGCAGTTGTTTTCAAATGACAAAATAAACGAACGCATTGCAAAATTGAATCGTGTAGTCACGAGAACACTTCCCCTAGACTCTGGTAGACTAAACAAATTTGTCACTGGAAGAATTTAAAGGACATGACCTGGATTTTGTTTTAAAGTTGTTGCGGTGTTTTGACATCCATCGTTACAAAACGCTAATGCTCTAAACAAAGTAATGTTACTCTACAACAGAATTTATACGTTAAACTTCATTGGTCATGTTAACTATATTATTACTGTCGTATCATCATCATATATCACGGTCTACAAGGAATGATTTATTCAGAAGATTCACAAGTTTATGTTTCAATGAAAATTGATGAAAAGGATCAGTCTATTGAACAACTAGAATAATGTATAAGCTAATTCTCAATGACAACATAAACCGAATTGATGCATGTTACGTCAAGGGTCTTTACTGTCACCCCTGTAACCACCGTTAAGATTAACGATTCATGTATATCTCCCGTTCCCTCTGTTACAGACCTGGGTGTAATTGTGATGATAAACTCTCATTGATACCACATTTAAATAACATATCTACCGCTCTGCTTCACACGCTGTAAGAAATCTAGCCAATTTGCAAATATCTTGATCAAAATTTGACCGAGACAATTATCTTTGCTTTTGTTTTATACAGACTTGACTGTTATAACAGCCTTTTTTTGGTCTTCCTGATTACCAATTCTCTTAGCATCAGCGCATTTAAACATTGCCGCCAAATTAGTTACCCTCACAGATAACATATACCACTTTAAACATATTCTCCACCAATTTCATTGGCTTCCTGTTTCTGGAAGAGTAAAGTACAAACTTCCCACCCCACTTACAAAGCCATTCGTGGTTTTGCCCCAAACTATATTACTACTTACTCACCTTACAAATTCCAACTCGCTTACTAAGATCTAACAGTGATATTCTCCTAAAACCACCAAAAATTAGTATGGTGAGCGTCCTTTTCAATTTGCAGCCCCCAAACTCTGAAACACTCTGTCTCCCCACCCACATTAGAAATGCCCCCTACAACAGATAAATCATACATCTTCATAAAAACTCACTTATTTACGTGCTACTTTCATTGGACCTTGTAATTGTTTCGATCTTTTCGTGTATCTTTAAGTTTTTGTTCTACTATGCTGTATTTTTGTACTAATTTTTTTTCTTGTAAAGCACATTGAGATCGTCGGTATATTGCGATATGTAAATAAGTATTATTATTATCTCTTTATTCAATATAAACTTTTGACGATGTGTTTAAATATAGATATCGATGACATAATATTCATCTTACAATATGTATTTGTTTTCCTTTGCATTGTGCATAGAAATTGTAAATTATGGCAAGAAAACTTTTTAATATGAAATTTCTTGTGCGGACTGAGATTAAGGAACAATAAGTGTTATAGTTCTTTTAAATGTAAATTCGACATTGACATCGATTCATATTCCTATTGAAACTACTTATCTCAACATTAGATAGGAATCTCGACTGTACGATTGTTATAAGGACAACATTGATGTTTGATATGGCGGAAATTGTACACCGAAGAGACCAGCAAGCTTTATTACATATATATAGGTGTGGGCTGGAGCTTTTTCACTGTTCTGGATTTTCTAACTAACTACTATTTTAAATTATTAATATAAATTAATATATATATATATATATATATATATATATATATATATATATATATATTTATATATATATATATATATATATATGTATATATATATATATATATATATATATAAATATGCTGTTATTTGTTGGTATCAATGCTGCTTCCCCTGTTATAACACATCAATACAAAACAACGAAATTTTGCTAACACTAAGGTTATGAACTTGATAAATTATGACGTACAGCGTTGTTGTCTTGAAAGCAAAGCCACTTTTATCTTAATGTAAACTATGTTTTATTTTAGTAACCGCTTGTACATATATCCCATTTTGTCTGCATGTACTGTTAACGACTTTAATCTTCGTGTCTCAAAATAACAACATCATGGCTTTCCATAATCGTAAAATAAACAGTTTAAAGTAACATGTTTGAGGTATTTCCTTCTTTTATCATTGTTCTATGTTTAATGACAGGCTTGTGTAGTATCTGAGTATTAAAACGTATTAAACCTTTCACCGTGATGTATCGGCGGACGGATTGTACGCTTAGGAATTCAAAATGAATGTCACATTGACATATTGAGAAAAAACACCATCCAACGATATATCTCCAACATATATAATGAAAATATCATATAAACTACGTATCATTCTCACAAACTTCAACTGAGTTTATCAGCACCAATGCCCGCTTCTCGGCCTTTTGGCTAAGATCATGCGTAGTATCTGTACCCTTTCGAGGGGAATGGTGTTGCACACCTGACGATGATCACACAGTCACAGTCCCGATGCAAGGGGACTAGGGTTGAGAGCGGATCAGTCGTTCGGTAGTTTGGTTTTCGTGCCCAGGTTCTTTCGTGGTCGACTTTTTCTTAAAAAGTATGCCCACATGTTAACAAGTATTTAACTCATGTCTTAACTTAACCTTAATAATTTATTTTTCTATTACGCCTTCAATCAATTTATCTAAAAGGGAGAACAAATATTACCGTACTGTCCCTGAAGAAAATATCATTACAGGAGGTAAAGGTTCCTAGAAGCAGGCCCGGAAAGAAATACAAAACGAAAACCCCAATAAAATAGACACGTATGGCTTATAATGACAAAAGTAAGATGTAACTTGTTAATGGGGCCATAAAGACGAATGTAGGTAGTGTCGTTAACATTTTATTGCGCAATAATAGAATCTCTCCAGATTTCCTTTCTGAGATTCTTTGTGTCCAAGGAATAATACGACATTGATTCATATTCCTATTGAAACTACTTATCTCAACATTAGATAGGAATCTCGATTGTACGATTGTCATAAGGACAACATTAAGGTTTGTATTTTCTAACTAACTACTATTTTCAATTATAAATATATATTGACACATATCTATATATATATATATATATCTTTATATATATCTATATATCTATATATTTATATATATATATATCTGTATGTATATATATATATATATATATTTATATATATATAAATATATATACAAATAGATATATATATATATGCTGCTAGTTGTTGGTATCAATGCTGCTTCCCCTGTTATAACATATTAATACAAAACAACGAAATGATGCTAACACTAAGGTTATGAACTTGATAAATTATGACGTAGAGCGTTGTTGTCGTGAAACCTAGGCCATCGTTATATTAAATGTAAAATATGTTTTATTTTAGTAACAGCTTGTACATAGTTCCAATTTTGTCTACATGTTCTGTTTACGACATTAATCCTCGTGTCTCAAAATAACATCATGATGGCTTCCATAATCGTGAAATTAACAATTTGAATTAACATCTGTTTAAGGTGTGTCATTCCGTTGTGTCTTCCTTTGTTCTATGTTTAATGACAGGCTTGTGTAGAATCTGGGTATTAAAAACGTATGGAACCTTTCACCGTGACGTATCGGCGGACGGAGTGTACGCTTGAGAGTTGAAAATGAAGTTCACATTGACATATTGAGAAATGAGTGCAACACCATTCCAACAATATATCTCCGGCATGTAATGACAACATCATATAAACTACGTATCGTTGTCACAAACTTCAACTGAGTTTATCAGTATCAATGCCTACATGTTAACAAGTCTTTAGCACATGTCTTATCTTAAGCATAATAACTTATTTTTCTCTTACGACTTCCATCGATTTATCAAAAAAGGGAGAGAAAATATTATTGTACTGTCTCTAAAGTAACTAATATTACAGGAAAAAACGTGTCTAGAAGTAGGCCCGAAAAGAAATACAAAAAGATAAACCCAAATAAAATAAATATATATGGCTTATAATGACAAAAGTAAGATGTAACTTTTAATGGGAGCATAAAGACAGATATAGGTAGTGCCGTTAACATTTTATTAAGCAATAACTTAATGTCGTCCTTAGGATTAACTTTCTGACGTACATTGTGTCCGTAAGGTGGAAAAGGCCGCCAACTGTATGCATCCTCGTAACATATTTTATTAGTTTCCAAACTTGTAGGAACTGCTACGGAAGCGCTATTTCCTTTTTGGCTAATTATTCAGCGTTTTGTCCTATAAATGGAAAGCGGTCATAGGCATACTGTTGTATAATTGATCATTAGCTGTTTGGCAGTCGTACTCTACAGTTCATCACAATGTGTTCCAAAATGCGTGTGGCGGTATTAACAAATTAAAGGAACGGATATCTTGCAGTTCAATTGCCAAACGTGCGATTCACGGTTCCATCCATTGAGGCCTCCAACCAATCCCGTTCCTTCGTGTTCATTCCAACATTTCATGATCGAAGGCCACTGCTTTAGAATTGCAAGCATATTTCAAAGGTTTCGCCATTGTTTCTCTGCATGGTAGCGCAATCTCAATGATCCGTTCCTTCATGGACCAGCTGCCATTGAGAAATCAAAAAGTAAGCAGCCTGGATAGACTCAAAGAAACGAGCAACAGACAACTCTCCGAGTTGCTCGATCATTAGTACCTTCCAGGAATGAGTTAGGAGTATATTTATTCACTATTGTTGCTAATAATATCGTGCGTTCTGCCGAAGGTTCTTTAAGTTTACCACGCAAATGCAACCATATGAGCAGTAAGTTTGCCGTACCCCATAACGTTTAGAATACAGTGGATAAGCTGAAGTTGAAGATGTGTGGCAATACGGTCAACTCTATAGGAAAGTTTAACTTGTGGTTAAACGCAATTTTTACCTACAATTTTTTTAAACGCGTACAAAACTGCATTTTGAACCTGACTAGCCTCCGTCAGTTGAACAAATAAAACGTATTATTGCTGATAATCATGGTTGGTCAACCTTTTTGTATTCAATTAACAACATAGATAAGTTGATAGACCTTCTTTCTAATTTATAACATAGATAAGTTCATATCAAATTCCGACACCTCATTATCGTCATGAATTTGAATAATTGTGAATTACTCCACGTAATCAAGATGCGGGCTATATATAGTTATTTTAGTTACATAGTTTGGTAGTTAATCAGTTACTAATTTGGTGAGAAAAACAAGGTTAACCATGCTGTCATACGCTAATATGGGTACAGTGGAGAAGTGATAATAAGTTACTCGCTAGTAGCAATCCTTTCCACATGATACAAAACGTAAAGTAGTTGCCAGATCTGAAAAACGCGGGTTGGCTTATTAATACTATATCGTTAATATAAAGCTTTCCGTACATGTAGTACATGATAAACAACGCAGTGTACTGTAAGTATTAGATTCGAATAATACAGTGAGCACCATGTATCGTTGACTACTAAAAGGTAATATCACATATACAAGTTGAAAGAGCCCCCTCAACTTTTCGCTGTCACTAAATAGTCTACGAAAATTTCAAATACAAACTTAAAGAATTATTTTACGTATACGTTTTTAACATTGACCTAGTATCACAATGATGGGAGATGTGTATATCATTTTATGTCAGATCGTCAGTAAAATATGGACTCGGAATTCCGTGAGCAATGTCGAATTTTACACAGTATGATTCTTGTGCTTCGAAGCATATATTTACACGATACTAATTGATATCAAATCGTAATGTCTGTTGATGGTTTCGTTAATATTATGTTTATATCACCATCGAAAACTGAAGTAGGATTCCATTTTTTTCTCAATAATCATTAAGGAACTGAGTCTGGGGTGTGAAGTGAAAAATAAATTCTACCAACGGGTCAGTATAAATCTCATAGGCTGCAGATGATGATTTACATTTTTGAAACTTATCACAAACGTGCAGTCCCTCTGTCTACCATTTTTTTTTATACAAAGATTGGTTAGTCGTTGATTAACTAAGTGCATTTGTAGGCAGATGTATAATGAGTGCAGAGAAGATGTTTGTATTACTGATGTCATATCACAATTAATTGCTCCATTGACTTACTAAAGTCGTCGTTTCCAAGGACGCTAGAGCTTAGATAGAATTAGTATTCGATATTATATTTCTGATATTTCCTACCAACCACATGATATATCTGATGGCTATTACAGCCCATTTATTTGCCACCATGATCGTTTAGATTGTTGAACTATAGGACAGTTCAACTGTTAGCATAATGCTCCTCAACCCAGTGACATCTCTTGCTGCGGAAATTTCTTGTTGCACTCAAGATTTTCTAAAATAATTTTTAATGCCTTAAATCATCTCAGTCTTTCAGATTTGTAGACCATTGGTAGTTCATTTCATCTTTTTCAACAGCCAAGAAAGAATGATGGAGACTCACAATCTGCCAAAAACTAAACATTAGAGTAAGTCATCTTAGGACATGCCCTACCCTAATTTTGACACGGCACCTACTGTAACAGCTGAAACTAAGGTTAAGATAAACATAGCTATGAAACCCCTACCCAAGTACAATGGAATGAACAGTCTTTGCTTTGCATTACAGTTAGGTTTCAGTATGATATATGGCACCTTTGAATGAATATTAATGAGGCGAGGTTTATGCAGCATTCAGAAAGTTTAATTATAATCCAATTTTCATCCCATATATATATATGTGACTAGAGAGCCAACCTTAAGTCAAAATTCATCAAGCGGTGTGACAATGGACATGTAGTTTAGAGTCATCATTTAGACTGGGTTGTAACATAGTATACTGGACATGAGATATATTGTATATCCATTACTGTATCTGTACGTCAAATGTGGTCACGTGAAGTCATACTTTGTTAAATAACGTATCATTTCTACGCTTCCGTATATGTTATTGTTATATTATTATGCTGTATTAGGTATTATACTGCACTGGTAGAGGCATTTTCCAACTACTTTATAAACGTTATAGTGCTAGACTGTTTATACAATCATATAAGTAGATTATGGCCTCATCATCTGTTAAGGTTGAAATGTAGGGTATATATACATCGATATTTTGTACTGGACGAAAACTTCACGAGTTCACTTTCAGCACGGTTAAGAATTATAATAAGCAAAACATTGGAATTACAATGGCCATGTAGAGCACTTCCAAATATGTCTTTATTTTCATTGATAATGCCCAAATAACCGTTTAGTCGAATCAAACACAGAAATCTGCGTGAGAATTTATCTGCAAGTTTCCAAAGTGCCCCCCCCCCCCACTCCAATTTTTTCTTTTATTCTTTATGGGTTAAACTTGGAAGGAGGAATGAAACAACAAAATTCTCGACTCCAGCTCTTTTGAACAATTGTAGATTTACACCAAACTACATAGCATAAATTCCCAGTTTATGGGCCTTGTAAAGTGTTCCCTTTTCGATATCACAACAAGGAAATTTCACTAGAACGTGATCTGCATCAGTTAAAATTTCGACATCAATCAAATCAAAAGTATATAAGGTTTGCATCCATAAGGTAAAGAAAAAGTATCGTGGGATTGCATGTATTGAGTCGTTCTACTCAAGAGAAAGGTTACGAAAGCTAATTGAATGGGGTAGTTGTTCAGTCCTTATAATTAAAATATTAAAATTAAAATTATAAATCCTTTGTAGGTGTTTTGTTACTATTAATACGCTCCTTTTTGGGAACTGTGTCTTCTTGGGCAAGTTGGTAGATGTGATGTTATGTGAATAAATCACTTAATAATGCGCCATAAATCCAGTGCCGAAGGCTTGTTGAAAGCCGCAGTCGAGAACTTAAAGATGAAAATATCTATAAAATAGAAATGTCTTCAGCTGGGATTTGAAACATTTAAATGAGGTGGCCTTCCTGATGTTAAGTGGTAAGTAGGAGCTGCGATTACGAAAACCTTGGAACCACATGAAGGAAGTCTGGCATTTGAAACTTTAAAAAGTGCCTAATAAGAGGACCTTAAGTCATGGGATGGATGATATGGGCCCAAAACGTTCTTCAGGTATGATCCGGGCCATTCCATTCACACACGTAGGTGAGAAGCAGCAGCTTAAATTCAATGCGGGCAGAATTTGCCATCCAATGTAAGTCATTAAACACTGGTGTTATATGACTTAGCTTATAGGACTTTTTGTCACTATTCGTGCGGCGGTGCTATGAATCCGTTGCAGTATATTCATTGATGCATTTGTAATCGCATTGAGCAAAGAATTACCGTAGTCAAGTCGAGATGTTATCAGGGAGTGCAGCAACTGTTCAGTTGCTTGTCTAGTCAGATATCTTCTAATCTTGCTAATGTTGCGCAAATGATAATAAGTTGATGTACAGATGGGTTTTCCGTATCTCCAAATCGACTATTCTTCTAGCATATTTTGGGAAGTTTATCGATTTATAATAAATCGAAGGGTGTTGACAGAATAAATAAAGTTAAACTTTCACTTTACCTGTTTATCATTGTTTCATTTTGCATTTAATTATCAGATAAAATTACTTCCTCATGCTCTTATAGTTAGCCAAAAATAACAATAATGAATCATTGCAAGATATGCGGATGTCCTTTAGATGGCTTTACACAAGTCCCAGTCCTGTTCATTTATCGTTGTAGTCTAATACTATGACGACGTGCATCAACGCTCGGTTTCGTTCAATCGCATAGTCAACTTACATTAAGACGGTGGTTACACAAAAAGACACAGTGTCCTGGAAATATCTTGTTTTATTTGGTGTGCAAAGGTTATATCTATCGAATGCAGTGCCTTCGATTTCCTCTAACACCTGTCTGTGGTGTACAGAAAATGACCATACATTAATAAATGATAACTCTGTTTACCGCAAGACGACCATACCGAAGAGACCTGAGTTATTTTCTCGAAAGACTATATAGCGCAAAATTCGAAATGATCTTATAGTTTCAACGGAGCGATGAATTCATCGATAATATGGTTCTGTAACGCTGATGCAAAATTATTTTACTTTACTGTTTGGTCCAATTAATTGCATCTGTGCAACACGAGAGAAAGACGCAGTATGAATATTTGTATTGTTCTTGGATTATTTTGTTTCTTCCACTGCTTAAAATGCATCAACTGCCGTTGTGTTCAATCGGATTATGATAATAGGAATATAACTGCAGTAGTTGGCCAAAATGTAACATTTAAATGTGAGCAGTTAGCAGGTTGTCCTAGGTACGTTTGGCGCATCTTCCCTGCAAATGCAATTCCACACGTTGACATCTCGGATGATATGTGCAACACAAATTATAAAGTTTGTGCTACGGAAAACCGCAATGGTCGAGAAGTTCTCCGTTTAACTGATGTCAGTGAGAATTCAGCCGAATATTACCAATGTACATGTGCCCATCCAAACCTACCCCCAACCGCCTTTTCTTGTAACCAATTGATCGTTGTCTGCCAAGCTCAAGTGACTGTCGGAGACCTCTTCATGGTAAGATAATTATGCTAAATAAAAGGAACAATGTTATATGAAATATACTTCATAAACGTAGTAGCCTACGACTACGTACAGCGAAAGTAGTGTTCGAGCAGAACCAAAATATTCCCTTTTTAAAATTGTTGTATGAAGATGGTTTCTTCTTTTTATGCACATTTTTATTCCATATCGCAAAGCCTTACGTTTTTTTTATTATGAACGTTTAAACTGATTTCAACGTTTTAAATCAATTTATTGACAAGATTGGTACCAAATTAAGACATAACTTTTAGCCAACTATTTTTGTCATTTATTCACTACATTAACTGATACTTTGTAATCAAGATTTTTCAAAATAAAATATCCGTAAGTTTTACGAATTGATTATACAATATTTTTTTGTCTACGATTATTATTATTATTTCTACGAAAATCCGTTATTTGTTCTCCTTTGTGCGTTTATTGGTAGACTTTCAATGGCAGTCATACTGGTTCAACAGAAACATCCGATATTGACATTCCTGAGGATGAACTTGTGCAAGTTAATTGTCTGGGGTTGAGCACGTTTACAACATCCTGTTCAGAAGGTAGGTGGATTGGCCATGATATAATCTTTTCAAAAAATATCATTCATACATTACATATGTAGGTTTCATCATTAAGAAATAATCCTGTTATTCAAATATTAAGATAAGACTGTTAATCAGTATAAACTGGTCATCTTTCATTTTATAGCATTGAATTTTTTATTTCGTCAAGTGTGTCAGGATTTGTTGCAATTGCACGGTAAAAAAGTGTAAAATACAAGAATCCACATATTCCAGTCTGTGTCAAAGTAAATATGTTTTGCCTTTGTTTAAATCAACCTGAGGCGACATGCTCACCACAGAGTAATATTGAAATGAAATTGGCTTCATGAGAAACTTCAATGAACGAAATGTTTCTTCTTTCAAGGTTCATCGACATTCACTGCAACAAGATATCATAATAATTGCATCATTTCATGTCAGTCTGCTAAAGGCTGCATTACAAAGATTACCATGAACGTTTTGAACCGTGAAACAACCACAACATCATCAACGCATCACAGAGCATCAACAGAAGCAGCCGAACATCACACAGCCTCACATATTGCATCAACAAAAGCAGGAACGAGTTATAGTAAAGAACAAATGTCAGATGGTGAGACACATAACTCAGTCATTACCGGTACTTATAAGTCCTCTAACGATAACTATGTGCTGTCGTGATTGCTTTGGAAATAGAAAGCTATATTACTGTTGATAGATGCTGTCGGTTTATGCCGCTATCCCAGTTTCTTCTAAGACTAAACAAATACAACATTTATAATCAATATTTCCTAAGTGATGGTCATTAGTTGTGACTGCTCCAACGTCAGCAAAAATTGAAAAAGGAAATGGAAATGCCATAGTTATGATCGTGTATTGAAGAAGAGCTATTATTATATGCAAAACAAATCCTTATTCCTTGATTAGGGTCACATACTATGACCTTTGCTTGTTAACCCCTTCATTCCCAATTGTGATCATATAATTGTCCCCTGGGGGAAATATATTTACACATTGTGATTACTTAAAATTTGGTCATTTTTGTCAACAGGGACCCAAGTATTGACAGAAAGGTATTGAAATGAGGTTTTAATTTTTATAATTTTTTTTATAATTGAGCTAATTAGATATGTAAATATGCAAATGAGGTTAAGATACATACACTGTACTTTTTTTTGGCCCATTTGAAATTATTTTGATGAAATCTGCAGGACTTTGATAGTTTGATGAGTTCAAGACATGTTATTTTATAAGTAAAATATAATTTGATGTTGAATGTGAGGAATATGACTGATTTTTCCTCCAAACATACATATTATGTAATACAATGGTAATCAAGCGTAACGATGAGTCATATAGGCCTATTGCGCGACAACAGTACATCATACATGTATACACAATACATAGTGTGTGCATGTGGCTTACCACATCAGGATTTCATCGTCAGAATCTTCTTCAGATTCAGCGATGTCGTCATCCTCCAACGACTGGATGGTCAAATTGCCCATAAAAATAAGGTCTAACGCCTCTTAGTAGTATTTAGCCATGATAATATGTGCTAAATAGTTACCGTTTCAATTAAGTGAGTGATAACATTTACCCTACTGTGGTTGACCGAAATTCTATTGCATAAAAATGCTCGACTTGAATTGCTAAGGATTTCTCACAAAGTGGAGGCGCTATTGCTAAATTGTTTCTATGTAGAATTGAAGTTCAGTGTGGCGCTTCTGGAGAGCTAAAAATCTTTTCTGTAGGGTGAGGCATTCGTGAGAAATATTTTCGGAAAGTTGACCGTTTCTTGGCCTTAACATAGACCGAAAAACGTTATTTTTGACATATTTTCCCCAAATATAGAGCCATCTCTCTACATATGCATGTGAGGCTCCTGATTTGATTCCTTGTATGTCTTAGCTAGTTGTATGAGATAGGGTCAGTTGACTTGAAATTTTTCACTGTTCTCACGATTTTTTTGAAAAAAAAGGTCAAAACGACCGTTTTTTTTTAATGTAAACAAATCTTTGAAGGCAAAAAAAAAGGTCCATATGACCCCTTCGGAAAAGGTTGTTTATTGTAGCAGGCTGTCTAATGTGCAAAATAAAGCTATCGGAAGCTCTCTAGTGTATTCCTATCTCGAGTAATGATTTTCTATAAGCATGTGTTCACATATGTTCACATATGTTCACATACGGGCAATCGGGTGTAAATTGTTGTAAATTGCAAGTGAGTAAATATGGATTACGTATAATTGAATATTATCTATTTCCTGTGTTTGACGATTGGTATCCTAATACAGTTTAGCGTTGAAATAGTTAGCTGGATATTTCTAATGTTTAAAGAGACCTTAATGGCATTGTCTTTATTGTCTTCTTTATTTTTCATGGTCCATTGGCATTCGATACACCCTCCCTCAACGGCAAACACCAACAACTAACAGCATGTAACTTCTTTCCGGTCGTGGTTGTTCTTCTAGTATCAGTATCAATCCTTGTGCTTGTCGTTGGTGCTCTATCAATATATATTCGATATTTAAAGACTAATGGATTTCCTAAACCAGTTTCAACGAATGAAGCAATCTTTCTACAACCGGTCGATGCAACGGTTCCTACATTTGCTAGTGCTGACGTAGGGAAAGCAGCAACGTGTCATACGTGCGTACCTTATGCTGAAGCCATGGTCTCACCAATGAGCTTTACAGACAATCTCGAAGTTAATTATTCAGCAAATGAAAGTAATGTTCCAAACTGTGACGCGTCCGGCTACGAAATCCCCAAAAATGTGGATTGTACGAATGAAATAAAGTATGAAACAATAAATTGAGGAGGAACAAATTGGCATCAATCCAAGCGATTGAAATCAACGAATGCTTCTTTTAGTGCTACAAATTGAAATGAATATTAATTTCGACATCAATCATTAAAATGTATCAATGGTAAAAGCAAAATGCGGCAAAAACGATTTAAACTATTTAATTTCAACGGATTACCGTGGTCTAACATGTTTAGGTCTATGAAAAAGTCATTGTACAACTTGTGAATTATTTCCATGACAAAGATCAGTTCTCAAGGTTAAATCGTTATTGCCCCTTACTAATGAACACATGTAATGCGTACCGTTGGTAATTCCTGACCAACATCATTCGAAATACTCATAACGGTATAAATTCGTGGAGACTATTCCAACATAAAAACAAATAAGGTACACCTGCATAAGCCATCGAATATAAATAATGCTTGGACAGTGAATAAACATCAAGATAGACCAATACTATACAATCTAAGCCTCTTACGTATATTTAGGTTAGAAGTTGGGTTTCACGTTGTATTGTAGAGAACGTCAACTTGGATAAAATGAGCGCGTTTCTAGGCCAATATATGTCTTTTTTGTATCGAAATGTTTCATGTAGAAGTAGGTAAGACACCAATACCAACAGACTAGCATCAGGTAATG
>NC_092561.1:20831007-21023507 GCF_037975245.1 Apostichopus japonicus
CCTCCTCTGAGCTTGACGGATCCGTTTCGCTTTCACTGGAACTTGACGATTCCATTGTTTTCTTGTCCTGCGAAGAGAACAGAGGATGATAGCGATATGAGATCACCACAAAGTTTTCTGACAGTCCTACTTCACCTAACATCTAAGAAGAGTTGCATTTACGGTTTTATGACAAGAGAAGCCTTCGTGAAAGTATTTGAAAACATCTGTTATTTTCATTTCAGTCAGAAAGATTTCTCCGCATAACCGCAAATGAAACAAAAATTTGTGAAAATGAGGATGGTTGTTTCCCGTTTAACAAAGACCTGGACAAAATCCGCCAAAATTTTGTGTAATGAATTACAAGATTCACGAGTAAGCGGTTACCTCCGAATTAAACAGTAACCAGGAAGTTTAATCACTTGGCTTTGTTAGCTTAACGTAAAGTCTGAAAAATCATTTCCAAAATGTATTTGCTGATGGAAAAAAAGAATCACACTATTAAGATATTAAGTGTTGTATCAATTTGAAGAAATAACTTACTGAACCCCCAAAAATGTAACTAAACTACCTACACTACAGGCTTCAGTCTCCTAAATGCAAGAATTCCTATTGAAAGTAGCAGTGTCATCTTCTAAGAGTAGGGGGACAGAGTAGGGGAATCATAGGGGGACAGAGTAAGGAACAGAGTAGGGGGTGAGAGTAGGGGGTGATAGTGGGGGGAGAGAGTAGGGGATAGAGTATGGGGGGCAGCATAGGGTGAGAGAATAGGGAGAGAGAGTAGGGGGATGGAGTAGGAGGACAGAGTGGGGGACAGAGTGGAGGGATAGAGTAGGAGGACAGAGTGGGGGACAGAGTAGGGGAACAGCATAGGGGGCAGCATAGGGGGACAGCATATGGGGACAGAGTAGGGGGACAGAGTAGGGAGACAGAGTAGGAGGGAAAGCATAGGGGGACAGCATAGGGGGACAGAGTAGGGGCACAGAGTAGGGAGCAGAGTAGGGGGACAGAGTAGGGGCACAGAGTAGGGGGCCAGAGTAGGGGAGTGTATAGGGGGACAGAGTAGGAGGGAAAGCATAGGGGAACAGAGTAGGGGAACAGAGTAGGGGACAGAGTAGGGGAACAGTATAGGGGGACAGAGTAGGGGGACAGCATATGGGGACAGAGTAGGGAGACAGAGGAAGGGGGGGCAGAGTAGCAGGCAGAGGCAATTAAAGAAATAGTGGGGAGTGAAGATAGGGATGAGGGTCATCTAGTTTATCTTTATCCCCTTAATAGCTCATCAGCTGCTTCAACATAAATAGCATTTTCTTGCCTTGATAGGTTAACAGCTGCTGAGTAATACCAATTGGATGCTTTTCCTGGAACAGCCTTCCACACACTCAAGTCGACTGTAATAACAATTGACATAAAGTGGCTAATCCCTATTTATCTAACTTCCAAGCATCATGCTGTTCTCTAAATCCCCACTGTTAAAGACATCAACCCAATACCCACTATTTCGCAGTTGGAAAGAAATCACAATGCTCTTTTCTGCATCTCTCTTTCAAGAATTACGACGAAGCTTTTCTAGAAAATAAAGAATTATACACCCCATGCTGCTTGATTATTTTTCTATCGTTAATTATATTAATCTTTAATTAAGGATGGATATGAACCAGTCTATATCTCTTTAATAATTCAGCAGTACATCATCAGAGGAGCCTGTTGTTTAGCTTGGGATACAACCTTGGTTGATAAGTACACAGCCTGCCCGGTACTGCGACTGTGACTTCTAGGGGGTTCCAGAACTAGTCAATAATATGTAGAGCTCTTTTCCTGTCAGATTCTCTTTGCGTCTGAGAAAACTGGAACGAATCAATTAAACCCGTAAAGTATGTATCATTCTTTTATGGCTGTGTACCCATAGTCTGATGCAGACTGTAGTTCTTGTAAGATTTAACAATGGTCTACCTCATTGGTCCCCCAAGAAACAGAAAGGACAACATTTGGAGCCTGTATGTGTGCTAGCATGGCAAACAGCTGGGTGATATTAATGTCATGGGGTGCTGTAAACAGCTTATAGTATTAAAGGTAGCTCTCTCTGTCTGTCTGGATTTCCCCACTAATTCATATTTGATATTCCATACAAGCATTACTCACTCTTAATGTAATTACTCTTCCTAATTAGCCACACTTTTCTTTTACTTCTGTCCGTATATTGTTTCAGATTGATAATTGAAAGAAACAAGATGTGACTGGCAAAGCAAGCAATGTGAGGACACAGATTACACAACTATTAAAAATTTGAAAAATCATACTTGGTTTGTCAATGTGTTTCGGTGACATCACACCTGCGCCCTGTAAGTTCCCCTATGGTACAACATGTGACAGATCCAATTGGGCAATATATCTGGAAAATGTCATACATGTACGAATTGCACCAGGCACGTGTTTGATTTACACTAACAAGTTTCTCTTTTACTTGCCAAAAATAAATTCACCTATAAACAATCCTAGTAAGACTTCACAACCAACTAAAACATTCTGGTTTCACATTTTGGGACCACACCTTTATGATAACTACATCAAAGAGTAAGTTTCATTTTTTATTGTCATAGAACAAGTTATTAAACAACGCAATACAATACAACTTGCTATATTTTGCAACTGGTATTTCAACATATTCATATCTCTCACATTGTTAACTAATTATGTTTTCTCAACTCGATTATTGCTGATTTGCTATAAGCAAGAAAGGACACACCTACAAGGTATAATGTTTGTAATCATTCATCCAGGACTTTCATTTTTGGTTTCGTGAGGAGTTAAAGAACATGATACTCTCACATGTTAAAGCAGCCTTTTCCAGTTGATTTTGCAAAAGCTTTTTGATGCTGTTTTTACACTGTAATCTCACATCAATGAAGCTCATTTGCTTTGCTAGCCAAAATTTTGATTGAAAAATTGCAGTAAAATTACTAACACATTTTTGAAGTATTAATGTAGTTTTTTTTTTATATATATACCAGCTATGAAATGTGTCCGTTCAAAAATATGTTGAGGATAATGAATCAACTTCTTTAATTACTTATTCATTGACCTTCATTTGGTGGGAAAATCAAGACAAATGCCTTAGTGTGATCGACTGAAATTTGACAAATACAATACTAATACGATACTAATACAATACTAATACAACACTAATACAACACTGATAGAATACCAATACAATTCTAAGACAATACTAATACAATACTAATAAAATACTAATACAACACTGATAGAATACCAATACAATACTAATACAATACTAATAGAACACTAATACAATACTAATACAATACTAATACAATACTAATAAAATACTAATACAACTGATAGAATACCAATACAATTCTAAGACAATACTAATACAATACTAATACAACACTAATATAATACTAATACAATACTAATACAATACTAATACAACACTAATATAATACTAATACAATACTAATACAATACTAATAGAACACTGATAGAATACCAATACAATTCTAATACAATACTAATACAATACTAATACAACACTAACACAATACTAATTTACAATACTAATAGAATACTAATACAAAACTAATACAATACTAATAATACTAATAGAATACTAATACAAAACTAATACAATACTAATAATACTAATAGAATACTAATACATTACTAATACAATACTAATAATACTAATAGAATACTAATACATTACTAATACAATACTAATAGAATACTAATAGAATACTAATACAACACTAATACAATACTAATACAACACTAATATAATACTAATACAATACTAATACAATACTAATAGAACACTGATAGAATACCAATACAATTCTAATACAATACTAATACAATACTAATACAACACTAACACAATACTAATTTACAATACTAATAGAATACTAATACAATACTAATAATACTAATAGAATACTAATACATTACTAATACAATACTAATACAATACTAATAGAATACTAATACAACACTAATACAATACTAATACAACACTAATATAATACTAATACAATACTAATACAATACTAATAGAACACTGATAGAATACCAATACAATACGAATACAATACTAATACTGTACAACACTAATACAACACTGATAGAATACCAATACAATACTAATACAATACTAATAGAACACTGATAGAATACCAATACAATTCTAATACAATACTAATACAACACTAACACAATACTAATTTACAATACTAATAGAATACTAATACAAAACTAATACAATACTAATAATACTAATAGAATACTAATACATTACTAATACAATACTAATACAATACTAATAGAATACTAATACAACACTAATACAATACTCATACAACACTAATACAGTCCTAATACATACTAATGCAACACTAAAACAACACTAATCTAATGCATGTTTGGCCAAAACAATTGCTGACCAAACTCAAAAAGTGAGCTGTTTTAACCAGGCTTTAGAAAACCACAACCATTGAACATGTCTTGGGAGGCTGTTTGTACTAAAGCGAAAGAGTGCAATGCACTGTAACCTGAGACTCCCTGGTATTTTAGTTTAATAACATTAATGATTGGGGCCGGTTGTGTGCTGAGATATCTATGCCAAACTCGCAAATGTTTTGTAATTGCATCTGATCCCACCGACCTATTTAACTGCCAAGGACAGGAGGAGTGATTAAACAGGAAGAAAGTACATGGACACATGAATACATTCTTGAATATAATTAACAGCACTTTTCAAAAGTGCAGCCAGCAACTCATGGATTTTTCATGAAATTCTTTTTCTCTCTCTTTGTCAAAGGCATGAGCTGATAGGTAAAGTAGTAGATCAAGGAACTAGATTTATGACATGGCTCTACCATCGTCGGCATGAGCTGATAGGTAAAGTAGTAGATCAAGGAACTAGATTCATGACATGGCTCTACCATCGTCTGCATGAGCTGATAGGTAAAGTAGTAGATCAAGGAACTAGATTCATGACATGGCTCTACCATCGTCTGCATGAGCTGATAGGTAAAGTAGTAGATCAAGGAACTAGATTCATGACATGGCTCTACCATCGTCTGCATGAGCTGATAGGTAAAGTAGTAGATCAAGGAACTAGATTTATGACATGGCTCTACCATCGTCGGCATGAGCTGATAGGTAAAGTAGTAGATCAAGGAACTAGATTCATGACATGGCTCTACCATCGTCTGCATGAGCTGATAGGTAAAGTAGTAGATCAAGGAACTAGATTTATGACATGGCTCTACCATCGTCTGCATGAGCTGATAGGTAAAGTAGTAGATCAAGGAACTAGATTTATGACATGGCTCTACCATCGTCGGCATGAGCTGATAGGTAAAGTAGTAGATCAAGGAACTAGATTCATGACATGGCTCTACCATCGTCTGCATGAGCTGATAGGTAAAGTAGTAGATCAAGGAACTAGATTTATGACATGGCTCTACCATCGTCTGCATGAGCTGATAGGTAAAGTAGTAGATCAAGGAACTAGATTTATGACATGGCTCTACCATCGTCGGCATGAGCTGATAGGTAAAGTAGTAGATCAAGGAACTAGATTCATGACATGGCTCTACCATCGTCTGCATGAGCTGATAGGTAAAGTAGTAGATCAAGGAACTAGATTCATGACATGGCTCTACCATCGTCTGCATGAGCTGATAGGTAAAGTAGTAGATCAAGGAACTAGATTTATGACATGGCTCTACCATCGTCTGCATGAGCTGATAGGTAAAGTAGTAGATCAAGGAACTAGATTCATGACATGGCTCTACCATCGTCTGCATGAGCTGATAGGTAAAGTAGTAGATCAAGGAACTAGATTTATGACATGGCTCTACCATCGTCTGCATGAGCTGATAGGTAAAGTAGTAGATCAAGGAACTAGATTCATGACATGGCTCTACCATCGTCTGCATGAGCTGATAGGTAAAGTAGTAGATCAAGGAACTAGATTCATGACATGGCTCTACCATCGTCTGCATGAGCTGATAGGTAAAGTAGTAGATCAAGGAACTAGATTCATGACATGGCTCTACCATCGTCTGCATGAGCTGATAGGTAAAGTAGTAGATCAAGGAACTAGATTTATGACATGGCTCTACCATCGTCTGCATGAGCTGATAGGTAAAGTAGTAGATCAAGGAACTAGATTTATGACATGGCTCTACCATCGTCTGCATGAGCTGATAGGTAAAGTAGTAGATCAAGGAACTAGATTTATGACATGGCTCTACCATCGTCGGCATGAGCTGATAGGTAAAGTAGTAGATCAAGGAACTAGATTCATGACATGGCTCTACCATCGTCTGCATGAGCTGATAGGTAAAGTAGTAGATCAAGGAACTAGATTCATGACATGGCTCTACCATCGTCTGCATGAGCTGATAGGTAAAGTAGTAGATCAAGGAACTAGATTTATGACATGGCTCTACCATCGTCTGCATGAGCTGATAGGTAAAGTAGTAGATCAAGGAACTAGATTCATGACATGGCTCTACCATCGTCTGCATGAGCTGATAGGTAAAGTAGTAGATCAAGGAACTAGATTCATGACATGGCTCTACCATCGTCTGCATGAGCTGATAGGTAAAGTAGTAGATCAAGGAACTAGATTTATGACATGGCTCTACCATCGTCTGCATGAGCTGATAGGTAAAGTAGTAGATCAAGGAACTAGATTCATGACATGGCTCTACCATCGTCTGCATGAGCTGATAGGTAAAGTAGTAGATCAAGGAACTAGATTTATGACATGGCTCTACCATCGTCTGCATGAGCTGATAGGTAAAGTAGTAGATCAAGGAACTAGATTCATGACATGGCTCTACCATCGTCTGCATGAGCTGATAGGTAAAGTAGTAGATCAAGGAACTAGATTCATGACATGGCTCTACCATCGTCTGCATGAGCTGATAGGTAAAGTAGTAGATCAAGGAACTAGATTTATGACATGGCTCTACCATCGTCGGCATGAGCTGATAGGTAAAGTAGTAGATCAAGGAACTAGATTCATGACATGGCTCTACCATCGTCTGCATGAGCTGATAGGTAAAGTAGTAGATCAAGGAACTAGATTCATGACATGGCTCTACCATCGTCTGCATGAGCTGATAGGTAAAGTAGTAGATCAAGGAACTAGATTCATGACATGGCTCTACCATCGTCTGCATGAGCTGATAGGTAAAGTAGTAGATCAAGGAACTAGATTCATGACATGGCTCTACCATCGTCTGCATGAGCTGATAGGTAAAGTAGTAGATCAAGGAACTAGATTTATGACATGGCTCTACCATCGTCTGCATGAGCTGATAGGTAAAGTAGTAGATCAAGGAACTAGATTTATGACATGGCTCTACCATCGTCGGCATGAGCTGATAGGTAAAGTAGTAGATCAAGGAACTAGATTCATGACATGGCTCTACCATCGTCTGCATGAGCTGATAGGTAAAGTAGTAGATCAAGGAACTAGATTCATGACATGGCTCTACCATCGTCTGCATGAGCTGATAGGTAAAGTAGTAGATCAAGGAACTAGATTTATGACATGGCTCTACCATCGTCTGCATGAGCTGATAGGTAAAGTAGTAGATCAAGGAACTAGATTCATGACATGGCTCTACCATCGTCTGCATGAGCTGATAGGTAAAGTAGTAGATCAAGGAACTAGATTCATGACATGGCTCTACCATCGTCTGCATGAGCTGATAGGTAAAGTAGTAGATCAAGGAACTAGATTTATGACATGGCTCTACCATCGTCTGCATGAGCTGATAGGTAAAGTAGTAGATCAAGGAACTAGATTCATGACATGGCTCTACCATCGTCTGCATGAGCTGATAGGTAAAGTAGTAGATCAAGGAACTAGATTCATGACATGGCTCTACCATCGTCTGCATGAGCTGATAGGTAAAGTAGTAGATCAAGGAACTAGATTCATGACATGGCTCTACCATCGTCTGCATGAGCTGATAGGTAAAGTAGTAGATCAAGGAACTAGATTTATGACATGGCTCTACCATCGTCTGCATGAGCTGATAGGTAAAGTAGTAGATCAAGGAACTAGATTCATGACATGGCTCTACCATCGTCTGCATGAGCTGATAGGTAAAGTAGTAGATCAAGGAACTAGATTCATGACATGGCTCTACCATCGTCTGCATGAGCTGATAGGTAAAGTAGTAGATCAAGGAACTAGATTCATGACATGGCTCTACCATCGTCTGCTAGCTATACAGCTGATAAATCACTGTCAATAGACCCCACTGGAGCGTCAAAAATGTTGAGATTTAGCTGAACTCAAAACAACGCAGTTTAACCCTCTCAGGAACTTTAAAACAAAGTTACAATGTGAGGGTGTATTACCTTTCAGTACTGTCGCTATATCTCCACTTTCTGTTCCTTAAATCATCTGAAGCATCCCATACCCATCCCGCCAAACCCACCCCCGCCAAACCCACCCCACCAAACCCACCACATCCTCCCCTCTGCAGCCCTTTATTTCTTACTCACAAGTCAGTCTTTGAACTTATTTTCTCATTCCTTCACTGGTATTATCATTCCTTTGTGGTAGATTTTCAACAAAAATTAGATTGACCTATTTTAGCAATGTTTGTGGGGCTTTTATCTAGGGTG
This sequence comes from Apostichopus japonicus, assembly GCF_037975245.1. Taxonomy (NCBI): domain Eukaryota; kingdom Metazoa; phylum Echinodermata; class Holothuroidea; order Aspidochirotida; family Stichopodidae; genus Apostichopus; species Apostichopus japonicus. Next base: position 20,839,666 of record NC_092561.1, read on the forward strand.
ATGCAAAGAATAATTACAGGCTAAGTGCTATCCATAAGTTTGGCTATCCATCATTCTATGTACACTTTACCAGCAAAATCTATGCCAATTTCTTCACCTATTCCTTGGATTTTATCATATTTTAGCCTTCACTGATCTTAACCGAATCCTTCAACTTCAAGTGTACATTTCCTAATCACATTCCCCTCCTCCCTAAGACCCCCCCCCCCCCCCTCCTAACTGTTCCCAATCGGCCATGCTCCTGACAGAATACAAGGACACAGGCTGAGAATGGATATAAAAAGTCAAATATATTTGGTTATTTCAACAGTTTACTTTTTTGTTGTTTGCATTCTTCTGTTCTCACAAGGCCTGCATCTGCTTTCACCTGCTTCAAGTTCCCTGCTTTAATATACAGTAGACTGCAAACTCCCAGCATAAATATTGGTGTAACAGTGGGCTGTTGGTAGGTGTTGTGTTCTATTATACTGCAAACTCCTAGCATAAATATGGGTGTAAAAGTGGGCTGTTGGTAGGTGTTGTGTTCTATTATACTGCAAACTCCTAGCATAAATATGGGTGTAAAGTGGGCTGTTGGTAGGTGTTGTGTTCTATTATACTGCAAACTCCCAGCATAAATATGGGTGTAACGGTGGGCTGTGGGCTGTTGGTAGGTGTTGTGTTCTATTATACTGCAAACTCCCAGCATAAATATGGGTGTAAAGTGGGCTGTTGGTAGGTGTTGTGTTCTATTATACTGCAAACTCCCAGCATAAATATGGGTGTAACGGTGGGCTGTGGGCTGTTGGTAGGTGTTGTGTTCTATTATACTGCAAACTCCCAGCATAAATATGGGTGTAACGGTGGGCTGTTGGTAGGTGTTGTGTTCTATTATACTGCAAACTCCCAGCGTAAATATGGGTGTAACGGTGGGCTGTTGGTAGGTGTTGTGTTCTATTATACTGCAAACTCCCAGCATAAATATGGGTGTAAAAGTGGGCTGTTGGTAGGTGTTGTGTTCTATTATACTGCAAACTCCCAGCATAAATATGGGTGTAAAAGTGGGCTGTTTGTAGGTGTTGTGTTCTATTATACTGCAAACTCCCAGCATAAATATGGGTGTAAAAGTGGGCTGTTGGTAGGTGTTGTGTTCTATTATACTGCAAACTCCCAGCATAAATATGGGTGTAACGGTGGGCTGTGGGCTGTTGGCAGGTGTTGTGTTCTATTATACTGCAAACTCCTAGCATAAATATGGGTGTAAAGTGGGCTGTTGGTAGGTGTTGTGTTCTATTATACTGCAAACTCCCAGCATAAATATGGGTGTAACGGTGGGCTGTTGGTAGGTGTTGTGTTCTATTATACTGCAAACTCCCAGCATAAATATGGGTGTAACAGTGGGCTGTTGGTAGGTGTTGTGTTCTATTATACTGCAAACTCCCAGCATAAATATGGGTGTAACGGTGGGCTGTGGGCTGTTGGTAGGTGTTGTGTTCTATTATACTGCAAACTCCCAGCATAAATATGGGTGTAAAAGTGGGCTGTTTGTAGGTGTTGTGTTCTATTATACTGCAAACTCCCAGCATAAATATGGGTGTAAAAGTGGGCTGTTTGTAGGTGTTGTGTTCTATTATACTGCAAACTCCCAGCATAAATATGGGTGTAACAGTGGGCTGTTTGTAGGTGTTGTGTTCTATAATACTGCAAACTCCCAGCATAAATATGGATGTAAAAGTGGGCTGTTGGTAGGTGTTGTGTTCTATTATACTGCAAACTCCCAGCATAAATATGGGTGTAAAAGTGGGCTGTTGGTAGGTGTTGTGTTCTATAATACTGCAAACTCCCAGCATAAATATGGATGTAAAAGTGGGCTGTTGATAGGTGTTGTGTTCTATTATACTGCAAACTCCCAGCATAAATATGGGTGTAACAGTGGGCTGTTGGTAGGTGTTGTGTTCTATTATACTGCAAACTCCCAGCATAAATATGGGTGTAAAAGTGGGCTGTTGGTAGGTGTTGTGTTCTATTATACTGCAAACTCCCAGCATAAATATGGGTGTAACAGTGGGCTGTTGGTAGGTGTTGTGTTCTATTATACTGCAAACTCCCAGCATAAATATGGGTGTAACAGTGGGCTGTTTGTAGGTGTTGTGTTCTATTATACTGCAAACTCCCAGCATAAATATAAATATGGATGTACTGTAAAAGTGGGTAAAAGTGGGCTGTTTGTAGGTGTTGTGTTCTATTATTAAATTAATGTAAAGATCCTCTCATAAAAAACCTAGTACCGTGTTTTCTCCCTCTCTTTCAAGGAGTTTTGTAATCATCAATTTTTTTTTTACAATCAGGAAGGTTTGTAATCAGTTTTGTAATCATCAAGTCAAACAGGGGATGTTAGATTACTGTCCATATATTGCTTTTCTCGTAACTTTATTCCCCCCCCCCCCCCCGTATCTCTCTTACTGATTAAACTATTAAGAAGCCACAAATAAACTTAAATAATTAAAACTAAATAATGAAAGACTAACCTACTGTACAAGTGCAGTATTCTACTTCTACTATACTTCTTCTCTACTTAAAAAGTGTCTGTCTAAAAGTTAAAGCAAATTCTATAACTTGAAACTGAAACCAACAAGACTTGAGTAAAACAACTAAAGAGAAAAATGAAAAAACTATAAGAGTGAACTTGAGACACCACCCTTCTTCGCTATAAATAAATGGCATAGTTCAGAGAACCCGCTACCAATAACTGCAATCCATATTTTAGGTTGCACAGCAGGCATGTTCTCATTATACAAGCCTGTCACTCACATCTGCTCTTTGACAGAGTTAAAAAGAAGTAACTTCTGTTTACCTAAACCATCCAAGCATGACACGTTTTTAAATATTTCAATTTAAGACCAATAATACTCTCCATTTAGGCATTAAGTCATCGTCTAGCTCCTAAAGAACAAGCCTGTGTTTTAAATTTTTTGCTTCCTAAGAAAGCAGAGACTATACCTTTTGACAGTTTTAAAATACTACGAATCCTCACCGCAACTCTTTGCAATTTCTTTTTTTTTTGTATCTTTTATTTTCTGCCATAAAAAAGCTATCGACATCCACAGCATTGGGAAAGATTCTTCCTAGGGAGGTATTTTAGCTATGTACGTCAAGACGTCAACTTGCTCCGACTCCCAGCATGCCAAAGTGAGACAATGTGCTGCTAACCTATTAATGAGAGCTCTGTTGCATGAAATAAAGTTCCATTTTTTTAAAAAGGGTCCATCACTTACAAGTACTTGAAACAAGAGGTTGAGTACCACCTTCCAAGGCAATTTACTTCTTAGCTGGATTATCCTCTTGTCGGCTAAACAAGCTATAACTAATGACAACAGTAGCAATATTTGCTTTCGTTGATAACAACAGAGAGATGGCCATAGGGGCAAAGATATTAAAACACTGTGACAACATCAACAGAAGACTGAAGAACCTTTACTGGGCAGATCTTTAAACTGCTGACAGAGTAATTTGATAAATCAGTAGACTTTATGAAAGGTTTCCTGTCCGAGCAGATTGAAAAGCTTGATGCAACCAATCGAGAATTGATCGCTTCAAAATAAGAACCATCCTCATTTTCACAGATTTGAGAAGAAGGACCCTTGCATTCCGAATAAGAATTACCGGACGTACAAATCTCACCATTCTTATAATCGTGATGTTTGGAGAACCTTTGGATACCGATTGGCAAATGACTTACCTGTCTCCCACGGTTTGTTCGGTTTCAACACCTCCCTCTTCTGAGCGCCAATGTCAGAAATCCAGTTTCCCACAAGATATCTCCTCCTTATACCTCCCATCCTATTCCCCCCCCCCTTCATTTACCCCAACCACATCTGACAACATTTGCAGACAGTGCGAAGAGACAGGTAAGTCAATTTTGGTCAAAGGAACGCCCCATCAAAACAAACTCATCGTATTTGAGATGAGCTTGTGAGAACATTCTTACGACAGCATATACTACCACGAGAAAAATAAAGATAAAAAAAAACGCCTGCATATGAACCTGGTGTTGACTCTAATTCTCTTCCCCCTCCCCCCCCCCCCTTGTTTTGGACCCAGAAGTATAGGTAATTTTCTTCAATAATACAAGAAAGAAATTGAGATATATGCAATGCCTCCAGCCAACACATCAGAGATTACACAGCCCATGCTTGGTGTACAGTGGGTGCGACGGCCACATTCCCATAGCAGCAGAGAAGGCCCCAGTTGCCAAGCTATGGTGAGCTGATCCAATCGTAAGCCGTGGACATGCAGATAAAAACTGAGGTAAAAGCACACACATCCATTGCAAGAGAAAGAAAAACCAAAGGAAAATAAAGGGGGAAACATAACTGGAATATCAGTGTGAATTAATGAGGCCAAACAAAATTGGATGTTTTTGGGGTTTTCTTATCTCTCTATTTTCATTCATCTTTAATACTTTCCCCTTTTGGAATATTTGGGTGGTTTTGTACTAATTCGCTTTTGTTTCTACTGTAAGCAGTCGGAATGCTACACCATCTCACCACTATGTTGACAAGGTAATAATTATCACCTTAGCAAAATGTAACACAATGCTTTGCAAAAAAATCAATGCGGCATTTTAATCCACCTATCAACTTTCTCATCTATTTCTTTGCCCCTAGTTTAACTTCGGAGCAAAGCAAATTTTCTTTCACTATTTGCATGTTTTCATGCGATTAGAATCCAATAGTTATTCAAAATGATTTCCAGATTAAAATTGTATTGTTTGTTGTTCAAGACAGTTTTGTCAGGTTTCACCCCCCCCATTCCCCTTACCCCCCATCCCCTTACTCCCCCATTCCCTTACTCCCCCCTCCACAGGACTTCATCCAGTCTTTGTTTGAGCCCATCATCTCCACTTAATCCATGTTACCTGGCTGGTTTTGCCGTGAATTTTCATGGCTAACTCTCGCCTTTCTTTCTCCATATCCTGGTGAATAAGGAGATTCTTGTCCGGCACGCTGATCCTGGTCACTGAAGATCTACGATTGTAACAAAAACACAAAAATTCAATGAAGACTGTTCACAAATCAAACTTCATATCCTCCACAAATTAATTATTCCAGCACCCGATGCCACTCTCAAACCTTGGTTTGGGTTTTCCTGATAATTTCTATTTTTATACATACATATATTTTATTTTTATTTATTTTTTTGTCGCTATACTAAACAACCTATAACTACATTCTGGTTGGTTCGTTTGTTTATTGGCTTTAGCCGTTTCCTAATTTGTTTTATTTTTCACTCCATTTCTTGTTACGAACAATGTTATGAGGGCAATATCACACTTCCAATTCATAAAGAGGAAAACTTTTCACGATCAAAAACAAGCTGCATCAAAAGTCCACTCGAGGCTTTAGCACGACAAAAATATCAAAGGAACGACTACTTGTGTATAAAACTGGAGGGAATACCAACACATATGATAAGGGGGGAGGGGGAGGGAATACCAACACATATGATAAGGGGGGAGGGGGAGGGAATACCAACACATATGATAAGGGGGGAGGGGGAGGGAATACCAACACATATGATAAGGGGGGAGGGGGAGGGAATACCAACACATATGATAATGGGGGGAGGGGGAGGGAATACCAACACATATGATAAGGGGGGGGGGGATTGGACACAACATTAATATTACGCACACAGACATTATCATGAAACACACAAGAGGTGACAAATATCTAAGATAACTATTACAACTTCCTAGCTAGATGCATGCAATGATGTGCTTTTGGCGTCAAACTATTCTCTATTATTGCAATCGATGTGCTGTTGTAGTAGATGCCCACAGAACATTGTGTATACAGAGAAGATAAACAATTTTTGCATATACCGAGAAAGAAATAGAGGATATACTGTAAACTGATGTGTCAGCATGATAGAGATTTAACAGTGCCGCAAAGATCCTCCAAAAAAATATATATATGATTTGTTTATTTTTCTTTTTTTATTGGAAGGGCAGGCAATCCCAAGAATCACTCTTCAATTTTAAAAACGGTTAAGTAAATATAAAAAGCCTGTCTCTTGAACCTTGTACTATACAATTGCATTAAATTTGACTTGTGCAATATATGCAAAAAATTTCACTTCTGTTCCTTTTTAGAAGCTCTTAGCAAACAGGTAAATTAATCAGGATGCATACATACAATAGAAACTGAATCATCAAATTTACATAATATATTCACATCCTTGGTTGCAATTTACTTTTGCTATTACATTGGAAGAGGGATAAACAAAACTGATACTATACTACTCATAAACTTTTGTAACTTGAAAATCTGCAAAGGCTTTTGGAGCCAAATCCCATGTAGACTTCCATGCACAATCAATAGCAAACTTGCCTCTTCATTAGAAACAAACTACGGCTATTTAGACATAAATTTCTATGGAGCTAAATTTGGGTAATTCATCAAAATTTTGCATGTTCCGGATGGAGGGTGTAGGGAGAGGGGGGGGGCGTGGAAATGCAGTGCATGATAAACATGGGTTCATTTTAATTTGAGATATTATGGTGAGTCCTATGCAAAAGGCAAGAAAATTTGTGAGTGTGCTCAAGTCAGTTAATACAACGATAAAAAAACGACATTTGCAACGACGAACATTGTTAGAATACATGGTCTGTTTTACCAAGGCTGCAGGGGTTAAGACGTTTACCATAACAAAGTTGACAGCTGTTAATTGGCCGGGGCAAAAAAAAACACATCAAAGGAATTAGATAAAACATTGAATGTGTTAACTCAAGATTATAGCAAATTTGTGCAAGTTAACAAGCTTCCCAGACAGTTTGTTAGTTAAGAGAATAAAAAATAACAAAATGGAGTGAGAGCAGATGACAAAATTATTGTAAGAGAAATTGTGTTCGATGGTGGGCCTAATATTTGGAGTTTCATTGAAGCAAGATAAATTGTATCTAGAGGTAACACACATGTACACTAGTGCAAATGTACTTTTGTTTGACAAATTCCTCTAAATCTTACCATAAATTAAAACACCTCTAGATAAATCACTAGCACCGACAGGGGTAGGATTATTTTACCTTGGAGCCCGATGCATTCACCATCATTTCCCTAAAGGTTCCTACAAAAGTGTTTTAATTTACATGACATACAGTACCACTGTACAGCTACTCCATGGCAAAGTTTCTACACTGCATTGGGTATTTTTCTAGGCTCTTCGACTGTACCCTCATACTGTATGTGCTATAATCTGGGAATATTTTATTAACTTGAACTTCACATAAATTTCAATAGATATTCCTGTTCCTTTGTAATTATCATTTTGAAGATTAGTTATTAATAGTTTGAATGTATTTAACCAATAAATGCCATTTAACTGACACATATAACATTTTAAGATTTGTACAACACAGGTAATACAACTACTTTCTTAACAATGAATGGAATAAGACTGGCCCTTTTCTTCGTTCATTTTTGACAAGGATGTTTTCAACCTTTTTGGTGGGGGGAGAATTGGAGAAGTGATTTTTTTTTTGTAGTTATTTTTGTTTCATTGTTTTCCCCTTCAAATCAATATAGATGCTTGCACACCTAATATACTTTGTACCAGTGACGGAACAAAATTTTATACTTCACATGAAGATACAGGGAATATAGCAGCACAGAATAGCTAAACCAGTCCCATTATTTAGTAGCACATAACGTATATATATATAAAGACGCAATGAGTAAAGTCAATATGAAGAAAAAAAACCCATACATGAGCAGAATTATAAATGTTAATAAATGAATAAGACACCAAAGATTTAACAATTTTGATATAGCTTATACTCAGGATGCATATATGATGGTATGCAGAGAAAAAAACAATACTAAAAGAACAGTGCCAACTTGCTTCCATAGGTACATATATCTGAGGGTATACCAAGAATATAATACACCAACCCTAAACAAGCTTGCGAAGTAAATTCATGCCATCCTTCTGATTATCGTTACAAAATATCCTTAAACCTCTCAAATGTACCTAATACTGTTCATTACAAACATCCACATAAACAGTATGCTAGGGATGAGTTTCAGAGTGTTGTAGATCTAGGCTAAGTGTTGTGATTTGTCGTGGAGTAAACACACTTTATTAAGCTACCAAATCATCTGTTATGTAACACTTGATGCAATAAGCCAACGCATGTACTTTTATGGTTAGATGACAATACATTGCAAACACAACCAGGCTGCAGAATATTATAAACCGAGCATGAAGTAGGTACAACTGTTCAGAAATGTTAAAACAGTTTTTATAACTAAAATTTTTCCGAGGTAAATATCCTCCCCGACTCTATATTGATTTATTGCTAATATTAGCTCTGGATGTGATTGGGAATTTAAAAAGCAATTTCTTGACGACGAAAAAGGACACTATAAACTTTACTATAAATTTTACTCTTAAATCTGAACTCTTTAGATCTACAGAGCTGGCACAATGTCAAGGGGGCCCCCCTGAATATTAAAACCTACATAGAGAATTGTTAGATATTATGGCTGGAAGGCCAACAGTCTAGTGCTGCTGAGTGCATGCTGGGCAAGTGTACAGGTATAATAGATAGAGGCTCCCCCCTACTGGCAAGAACTGAGGAATGTAAAAAGCCCACATATCAATGCGGGTAATTTACACTAACTATAAGACTAAAGCATATGTTAGAGCATGTGGTAGGCAAATATGATCAACAGACCTAAATACTCCGTCCTAACACGTCTGCCCTGTAAGTCCCGCATGATATATCGGGATGGTTTTTGAATCTGTGCTCCCTTTGTCACATAAGACCAGTGGAGAAATACCAAATCTCCCAACTGCACATGTGAGTCAAACTTCCCAGTCTTGTCAAAAGACAAATATAAGGTATATTCTCCCATTCACCATCATTATTACATTTGATCTCCAGAACAGCATGATAATTAAAAACTTTTATATCTTGAATTGAAGACTCCACCAACTCACCTGCAAGAAACACTCTTTTTAATGACCACTTTAATAAATTGTAACAAAACATTTGCTAAATATTACTTAAAGAAGAAAAAAAGGCTTCAACAAAGTATAAACACCCAACAAAAAATATACATATGATATTATAATAATAATAAAAAGCAGATTGAATGGTAATATTGGTTAATGGATTGATTTAAAGATTAGAACCAAATTTAAGATGAAAATCACAACAAATTATTATTATATTGTTATTTTTTGTTGGAAAGAATATTACAATGAAAGAGTTTTAGGTCCTGATCACCAGCTTAAAATGAAGCTTGAATTCCCCAAAAATCAGTACATTTAAAAAGCATAAAATCCTTGTACCGACAGTGGCCGTTTCGTTTACTTTGAAATAACATCCCGCAGACCTTAACCTTACTTTCAAGGTCACAAGCTCCCAAAGCAACCACATACAACTTTTCTTGATAAAGGGTTATCTACTCCAGACTTGCCAACCATTTACTTAAATCCTTGACCAAGTCATTCTGCAATCATGGATCAGAAGATAATCTTTGCCACTGTTTTAAAGAGAAAGGAAGTTCAGGATTGATCCAGCCTTCTACTATGACAGAACATTATTTGAAACGTTTAAACGTGCACTGTGGACGTACTTCCATGTTTGTTAACTTATTAAGTACGACTACTTCTACGATTCAAGCTCAACGACACGCTGCTGTTTCTTGTTTTGGTGCTCTAACTCTATGACATAGACTTCACCCTGTTGTTCTACGGGAGGAGGAGGAGTAGGAGCATGCAATACAGACTTGTTCCAGTGCATGTGTACAAAGCCAGGTGACACAAACATCAGCACAAGAAAAGGAAGATCAAACCCAATGTGTTGCAAACGATGGACAAGCGATGAAGACACATGCGAAGGTGCTTGGAAGGAGGCTGGAGGATACCTGAACAATTCACCTAGCGACATGTACTAACGTATTTCACAGCTGTCAGAGCTGTATGTTAGTTATCAGTAGATATTTCATGAAAATAGTTTCCACAAAAAAAAATGTCAGTGGGTTGTCCTCCATTCTTGCAGTTGATAGAAATTGAACAGCTAATGGCAACATAATACATTACTTTGTGTGTTCTATAAAGTTCTGTAGGCTTATGGACAACACCAAGTGCATGATTACAGTGGACCACATAGTGTGTGATTACAGTGGAATGCACGTGACTACAGTGGAACATATGGTGTGTGATTACAGTGGAATGCATAGTGTGTGATTTCAGTGAAACGCATAGTGTGTGATTACAGTTGAATGCATAGTGTGTGATTACAGTGAAATGCAAAGTGTGTGATTACAGTGAAATGCAAAGTGTGATTTCAGTGGAACGCACAGTGTGTGATTACAGTGTACTGTTGGGTTGTTTGGTTAGAGACTGACACAGAGTGTGTGACTACACGTTAACATTGAGTGTGTGATTACAGTTTAACACCAACTGTGTGATACCAAGTGTCTGCCACTGTACTTTAAGCAGAGTGTGATCTTAGAATTAACCATTAAGTGTGTGATTACAGTTCAACACAAAGTGTGTGATTGCAGCATAGGGAGTGTGTCACTTAACTAACATATGTATGACAAGTACTGTATGGGTTAAAACCGGAAACACTTTGAGGGTTTAATTTCAAATTTCCAGCCACCTTCATCTAGCACTCCCACATGTGCCAAACTAGTTGTTATGAAAAAAAAAACACACACACACATGGTAAAGCATCAAACAAGCATGGAAAAAAAACAGCCAATTGCGTTGCAGAGAGAGAACGTCAAGTGTTTTATCTTTCTTCTCTTTTCTCTCTGGTGAGATTAGAATGATGATGACGATGGCAGAACTCACCCACTTATTGAGAGACGATGAGTAGTATCACTGCTGGATCTTTTCATAATGCTGACACTGACAAAGCCAGGCAAAATCAAGACAGGTCATGCAGTAGAAAGAGGCCATTCTCATACAAATAGAGGGCGCCCTAACATACTAAGGGCGCCCTCACATTCAACATTGCATATACGATAAACATTCAAAGAGAAATATGGTCACATTTAGTTTCTTTAATATTTTTCTTTTCTTTTAACAAGCAAAACTTGTGTGAGTGAGACACACAAGTATCACACATGCCCATGAGTATCATGCAGAGATATATACGGTTAAAAAAAAATTACAATTTAATTCAAACATGGAAAAGGAACAAATCTAGCATTTAACTGATCCTTTCTCTAGCATTAAAGACAGAATAGTGAGATGTGACAATGATACCACCGGAGAGAAGGAAGCTATGAGAGAGTTACAATGGAGGATACCATTCACAATATATAAGGCAAAATAACAGAGGACAAAGGAACCATCATAGGTTTATCAACATCAACACGACAAACCCCCCAAAAAATTGAGATATTTTCTTTTCTCAAATTTTGATCAATTAGACTAGATTCATCCACCCCAAAACAAGGATTCTGTCCATTTCTCTACATGGTTTACTTTCTTGACCTGTAGACCTGAAGAATAAACCTCTTGAAATAAATTGTCACACCTTCATCCATCTCGATATTCCCTTGTGACACAGAATAATAATACCAAAACAATGCAGAAATGTCTCCATTTTGGAATATTCAAGCCGATGATGTCGTTCTGTAACTTCAAAATGATGCAATGAATATTTTCAAAGCCAGTCAGTTATCCCCATGACTCTTATTATAATGAACCTTAACAATTAAATTTAAAAGGTTCCACATGTAAATGCCAAGGGTAATGGACAAAATACATTAGCAGCAGCAGTCACATTGGGTGAAATTGGGTCCACACCACCGGGACAGCAGATTCATTCTCAGATATGAGAGGAATAAATGTCTCATCTATAATTCATAACCAACTAAACTAACGTAAGACAACACCGTGGTTACACTGTGTAGACCACCCAGTTTGGGACAACTTCTTACAAAACTGTAATATCACGTCATGCTTCAAAGCACATATACTGACAGTATAAACAGTATGAACATATCATATTTCTATTGGAATACAGGAAATAAACTGTTCATACTGTCAGTATGAGTGCATCAAAGCATGACATGAGAGTATAGTATAGAGTGATATTAGCATTGAAAAGTCATCCCATCTGGTAGTGTCCTATAAACCTATCTTCATGCATATGCATGCAGAGGTCACATGACCCATAACTCTTCACAGGGTTACCAGTTATACACACACACACAGAGAAAAAAAGTCAAATATGTTTACTATTGACATTCAGGGCTTAAAATTAACTCTTAGAACTCTCTCCTTTTGTTTTCTTGATTTAGTTAGAGAAAACAAATTTTGGCTTGTTTTACCCAGAAATTGCAAAATTCATGTTGAGAATTGGATTCCATGAATTTCGTCTACAATAGAATTGGAGTGGATTCCAACAATGTTTCTGTCATATTTAGAACAAGTGGAAGTTTCAGTGTAAAAACATCGAGTAGTACCACTAATGAGCTGTAACTGTAGCTAGCATTGAATGAAAGCTGCCTCGATATGCTTCAAGAACTTTAATGAAGTCACTACTTATGCTTCCTATTCTGTAGCTAGGAATCAATTTCTAAAAGCACTAATAAGCCTTCCTATTTCCACCTACAGATAAAAACTACCTTACCATAGAATAACTTATAAAAGCATCACTACCCCTCCTTCCTCTACAGCTAACAAATAAACTTACCACCAAATGGCACCACTAAGCTTTCCCTTTTGATAGCTAGCAATGTAAGCTACCTTCCTATGATTACTTAACAGACAGCACCTCTAAGCTATCCCTTTAATTGCTAGCAATTTAAGCTATTTTCCTATGGTACAACTTACCACCAAATAGCACCACTAAGCTATCCCTTTGATAGCTAGCAATGTAAGCTACCTTCCTATGATTACTTAACAGACAGCACAACTAAGCTCTTCCTTTCATAACTAGCAATGTAAGCTACCTTCCTATGATTACTTACCAAATGGCACCACTAAGTCCTCCCTTTGATAGCTAGCAATGTAAGCTACCTTCCTATGATTACTAACCAAAGGGCACCACTAAGCTATTCCTTTCATAGCTAGCAATGTAAGCTACCTTCCTATGATGTCTTACCAAAGGGCACCACTAAGCTCTCCCTTTGATAGCTAGCAACCCCTACCTTCCTATGATTACTTACCAAGTGGCACCACTAAGCTCTCCTTTTTATAGCTAGAGCTCTATTAGCTACTTTTCTAATGCACTGCAGCTATCTTTACAAAGATAGCAATGCTAGGATCACATAAACAGTCACAATAAAATCATTTGAAATGAAAGATAAGAATTCAACCAAATTTCTCCCTACCACAACTAACAGAATGCCTACCATACACTGATTCACTCTCTTCTCTGGTGCAGAACATTTCATATTTTGAAACAGTGAAAGCCATCCTTTTTTCTGGGGGGGGGGGGGGAGTGAGGAGGTAATAAAAATTGCAAATTAGACGTAATTCTTCAAAGGTAACTTTTCTTCAAAGGTATTTTTTTCATTATTTAGAGTTGAGTTTCCTTCAAGCCCTGAGACAAAACAACACTGTTGTTTGACCAACACACTACTACCACATAGAGGGGGACAAAAAATATCAAACGACAAAAAAAAACAAGAAAACAACCTTGTGGAGAGTTGCTCCCCTGAATGAGCATGACTGCTTGATCCGATCCTACTGTGTAATCCGAGTCAGTTTGTAAGTTCAAGGTGTGAAATCAAGTTAATGATTAATTAATCAACACATTAACATATATTCAAGCATGTGCACTTAAACGTAACCAACATCTGGCTACATTTGACTTAATTAACCAAGTAATTAATTAACCAGGTACAACCTATTAACCCCACACGGTATTAAAGCACACAAAAAACTCACTGGTTTCTGCAAGTCTTCCCAGAGAATGGAATTTACAACTTTTTACAACAATCTTTTTTACAACAATTTTACAACATATGAAATCAGAAACATGATATGCAAGTTACATGCATTTTGTATGTGATGATATCTTGCTAAAATGATAACTGAAAGCAATGTATGTAGCCAGCTATATAGAAGTACTGTTATAGCTTGTAGATACTGCTCATATATATGCCAGAGAGCCCAACTATGCCAGATAGGAAAGAAATATATGTTGGCCATAAATGATAAATGGTTAACACCTCTTTCCAACCTCAAAGGTTCCTACCTTCCTAAGTTAGACCTTTCTTCTTCTTCTCTGGTGAAAATACAGAAGATCAAAACCCTAGGAAGACTCGTTTTTTAATTTTGAATTCTTTTTTAAGCCATGAGCGTGTTTAAGTGAGCTAAAATTCAGTGGCACAAAAGGTGGCAGTAACAGAATTTGACAGATTATTCCATTCACTGAGGTGACATGGCTTGTGAAAACCTGAAGCTACGTATCGTTATGGGTTATAACTGTATTGTATTACTCTGACCCAACCATTTCATATTCACATGTAATTGGATACAATATCCCATCTACAGTGGGAAACCTCTGGTTAACAAGCAATATCACTATTAAAATTAATTAACGATCAAAAATCATCAACCGTTTCATCCAATACAGAGAAAATACATAAATTGAACGATGTCTCCCACAAACCCCATGTAATGTTTAATTTTAGATTTTAATCCTTCCTGCTCTTTTATGTTCATGGTTGCTGATGTCATTTTGTTTGGACTGGGGTAGCCAATTTTATGTTTTTAAATACCTTAAACATCTTTCCTTTCATGGTCAAGTTTTTGTACCGCCATAAATAAAGCGATTTCCAAGACAAGATGCAGCTTTAAATCCCTGTTGAACTATATACAGAGAGCTACCAAGCATTGAGAGCATTTATCATTTACATAACCTTAGGGTGCCCCTGTAAGATATTAATATCCAATATACAGCAGCTACAAACTGGTTAGGTCAAGGGTCATTTAAGTCAGTAAATCTGCAATTATCACCCTAACTGTACATGGATACTTTCCATGGAGAAGGTTACAAGAGAATCTTTGAAGTGATTTATCCTTAAAAAATGATGAAAATCAACGAACATATCACACATATTTTCCTTCACAATTTTTCATTACAAAAAAACGAAGTCCTTTACAATCTTAACTTCAACACAATGGAACTCACCAGACAGGCGGAATTTTAGGTCGACAGTGCTGCAGAAGTTTTGAGATCAATGTTTTTTAACCATAAATCAGTTTCATTTTGCTCTCATTTCTCAAGTTTTAATCACAAGATGGATACTGATAAAACTTACAAAGAAATTCAAATTAGAACCTCTAATTTTTTCATTATTTGGGAGAAAACAATTAGTATTTAGAACATGCTATTGAAGGGTATCCAAGCACGATATATTGGTAGGGATGTTGAAAAAACTGGATATGAAGCCAAAAAATGTCAGCTAAAAACTACATATATAATATATTTGTGTATACATGATGCATTGATATAATGGAAACTAAATCTACATATTTTGGGAGGTAAATCAGGGAATGATTTAGTGTTCAAATTTGTGCAGCAGTTTTGAAGTCTCTTGAGTTTCTCATCTCTTATAAAATAATACTATGATTCCTGTCTAAAAACCTTTGTAAATGTATAGCAATTTGACCATTTTGCATAGCAGTTTGCGATTCAATAACGGATAAATTATTACCAACCGTAAAATGTTCCATCTTGGTTTTAAAACAAAACAGTGCTTTTATTGCTAATTTTTAATCATATGGGATGTGACCAGACTGGAAGAAAACCCAGCAGATATCGAATTTCCTTTTTTTTCACCGACTCGGTCGACTGGACACAAATCCACATTATGACAAATCATTCAGTACCTAAAATTAGACTGAATTGATTAGTTCTACGATATCATCCCACTACAGGGTTTATCTTTCGCTTTCTTTCTTTCATTTAGCTCTCTTAAGATTATCTCCTCGGCTGATTTAAAGTAGAAACCAGTTTTCAAACAGTTGCATAAAAAGCAAATGGATGAATCCACTGAAATATTGTGATATTTATTTCGAGCTGTAAGTCTTCTTTTCGATTTCTTCTTCGTTAACCTTTTGTTCTCAATTTAAAAGGGAAAGTCAATACTTAGACACTTGACATCAAAAAATTAAAAGAACAATAAAGGGTATATTTTGAAGTTCAATTTGGCTGAACAGCTAACACACTGTCAAAAACATCAAGATGCATGTATCACTTTGTGATCGTCAACAGTTAGACTGGCCAAACTGTCTGTAATAGCACACATTGTATTAACTGTGTCCAGACTGGCCATGCTGTCTATAATAGCACACATTCTATTAACTGTGCCCAGACTGGCCAAACTGTCTGTAATAGCACAACATTGGATTAACTGTGCCCAGACTGGCCATACTGTCTGTAATAGCACAACATTATATTAACTGTGCCCAGACTGGCCATACTGTCTGTAATAGCACAACATTGGATTAACTGTGCCCACACTGGCCATACTGTCTGTAATAGCACAACATTATATTAACTGTGCCCAGACTGGCCATACTGTCTGTAATAGCACAACATTGGATTAACTGTGCCCAGACTGGCCATACTGTCTGTAATAGCACAACATTGGATTAACTGTGCCCACACTGGCCATACTGTCTGTAATAGCACAACATTATATTAACTGTGCCCAGACTGGCCATACTGTCTGTAATAGCATAACATTATATTAACTGTTCCCAGACTGGCCATACTGTCTGTAATATCACATTCTATTAACTGTGCCCACACTGGCCATACTGTCTGTAATAGCACAACATTATATTAACTGTGCCCAGACTGGCCATACTGTCTGTAATAGCATAACATTATATTAACTGTTCCCAGACTGGCCATACTGTCTGTAATATCACATTCTATTAACTGTGCCCAGATTGGCTGTACCATTGGTAATAGTGCAAAGTCTATTAAGTATGCCCAACAGGTGTGTTACACATCTGTCAGGGAGGATCATAGCTATGACATCACCGCACGGTGTCACAGTGATACAAATGTCAAGCACGTCATAGATAAGAGGACCGTAAAGTCAACACTGACCAAATCAAACAGTCCTGCTCGTTGGATTTCTCCTCAAGACGTTGGGTACAGTAACTTAACCTTTTTCTGTTTTTCTATTTTTTTATCTGAAGCTAGGAGGACAAATGTGATAGTCTAGAAGATGGGTCTATGTTATCGGGTTCTCCCGCCCCCCCCTTCCTCCTCGCCCCCCCCCCCCCGATTTGATTTTGAAAGGGTAGCTTCATGTTCACAAGGAGAGTGGCCAAAATCTAACTCAATGAAATAGCAATAAAGCCTTGTACAATCTGAATGGTTGAAGGACTGCAGTTACTATTTGCTTTTCACTGCTCAAATTGGAGTAGTTAGATATGGCAAGTCACCACAGACAAAGTTATCTCACTGTAGTTATTACACCTTTGTTTTATTATTAACATCAATTAATGTCCCTAAATCACTGCACATTTTTTCCCCATTTTATTTCGCACCTTCCAACTAGATGCTCACGTGAGATAGATAAAGAGAGGACTTGTCCCAGCAATTCCCGACATACGGTGAACGTAACTTTGGCATTATGGGAAATCTATATCGTCAGCTCTCGCAATCATTTCTAAATCACACTACCACAACCGATTGGGTTTTCCAATCTGTTATAGTACCACCTTGTTGTTGATGACAGTCATTTGGTAGAAGTCAGATGACCCAAGTCTTTTCATTCGGTCTCCAAGCACACCCTCCACCCCCTCCCCCCTCCCCTTTCCCTACATCCAGCTAATCCTACATGAGATATAAATTACGCCCAAACATTTGTTAGTACTTCCCCAAAACAGTTAATAGTGTTTCCAAGGAAGGGTGCAGTGAACAATGCCTGGCTTTAAAACAAGATAGAAAATACTTTAATCATAAAAAAAAATAACCATTCAAAATTGGTTCTTGATTTACCTGTCAGTTTTGTATTGAAAATTAAACCAAACTAAAACTTCTAGCATTTTTATTTATTTATTTAATTTAATTTTTTTTGAGAGGGCAGAGGTGTGGGGAGGAGGAGGAGTAGGTAAAACTTCACTTTCCTTTATGAAGTAAAGACTTACGATGCTAGGCAGCACAGGTCAATGAAGAAAGACCTTTGACTTATCTTGAGACTTTCTTTTATCTTAGTTTAGAGAGTTCCATTTACAGCAATCACTTATTACCACATAGTTTGTTCCCACAGTCAAGAATCACTGGGTTGCCTCAAACAGACTTACACTAGAGTCAGTTGAATGTAAACACCTCTGTGTTATCTCTTGATGCGGAAAGGATTAAGGACCCTGGATGCTGCATCTTCTATCAGCTCAAACTTACGCCAGAAAGAAGAAACCTCCAGTCGTTATAGAATTTAATTGCAATCTATTCAGTTTACATCATAGGCTCAGGCATAGGCTAGACTTAAAAAGACAACTGTACATGTATGTCATGGAATGGAACATCTCCACATACAAGGATCAAACCTCACAGAGGGTGCTGAACAGCACACTGTTCAAAACAGTGATTTCCACTGCCCTACGGTTCAGAATAGTGATTCCCACAACTGCCCCACGGTTAAAAAAAAGTGATTCCATGCAAAAAGGTAAAAAAATATTTCCTCAATAGGCCACAAAAAAGGAAAATTAAAGCAGTCTGAACTGTTTGAAGATAAACCACTCGTTTTCCATTAGACAAAAGTATTTACAGAAGGTTAAAACACTCTCACTGCTCTAACTGTAGGCCTGAAGATGTCATACAGTACAACAAAACACACTTGTCGAGAAAGAAGAGAATGAATTGATAGAGAGAAGAATGAAATAGATACAGTGTCTATATAGTATGTGTACGTACCTTCTTTTCAGTGGAGGAGGAATTTTTCCATCGATCCTTGGTGCTGCTGGCTTTGTATCTTTCTTCATCTATTGATAGACAAAAAGTGCAGCCAATATATCAACATCTTTTGGTTCCTTTAAAAAAATAATTTATCCGTTTTTTTTTTAAAACCCCAAATTCAAAACTTGAGCATCCAAACTCATCGATAAATCATGTTTTTTTTTTTAAACTTTCTACCGCGAAAAAAAAAAAAAAATACTGACGAACCAGCATCAAATAATGTAATCATGTACCACAATTGTTTTAATCGACTACTCAAATTTAGTCTATCAAGAAATAAGCCGTCAACGAGAAATTGTGCTTTTCATATTATCTACAAGCAGCTAAAAGCAAAGACTTGAAAGTGAAGTATTTACAGGATTGTACCGGGTAACTTTGGGCTCTGAAAATGCTTCTCTGTAACTTTCACAATTAATTTTGCAGAATTTGTTTGAACTTTCTTTGAAAATGCCAGTTTACACCTTCCCAGAATTCCCCCTTTCTGCCATAAAGGAAACCATATTACTGATGAAACCTTTTGTTTTTAAAGTTTCTCTTGAAATGTCATCTAAGTTTTTGCTTATTATCCCTTCCCCCCCCCCTCCTCCCTCTTCCTATTTAATTTTTGTCTTATAAATATCTGTTGCTAGTTACATCACCTATACAGCTCGCATGTGAACACCCTGCAGCGAAGGAAAGAAACTTCTCTACATCTTTCACGCAGGGCCACTCAGTTGTAAGCACATATATGAATTCAGCATTATGAATGTTTTTGAAAGTGAAATTTTGTCTGAATATGGCTGCAGTTCAGAGGCCATAAGAGCTTTCAAGAAAACTGTCACCAATCGGCAAAGCATTTTGAGGAAAACGGACAAAGGCTTCACGCATGAGATTTTAAAATGAAAAACTTTTTTTAATAATTTCTTGAAGCATGATCAGACTTATCGTTTCAATATTTATATTGATGTCTTTTGACAGGAACTGCTATTAAACTGTGCATAACTTGAAAACATTATTTTTCCAGTCCTGAACCTTGTAATCGGTCCTTGCAGGAAAAAAGAATGTACAAGAGAAGCTGAAAAGCTAGTTAAGGTAGAAGTTAATTATCAAGTTGATATTTAAGACTATTACTTGTGAAGCTCTATACTTTCTCTGTCATTAGCCAGTGATGGAGAATTTACAATTTAAGAGAACCGAGTAACGTGAGACGAGCTATGTAGCCAGCTATGTTTCGATTGTCTGGGGGGGGAGTTCAAAAGAGCTGTACTGATGTTACTGTGAGCGGTTTGAATGTTGCAATCAATGTTCACATTATTATTTTTTCTTTTTAGTTTTATGTAACGTTACTTCGGCAACGGCAAGCATTAATCTGAACAAATCACCAAAATGACTAAAAACAGTAAACGTGATTACGCTATTGAGATCAACTGTATGACTTTATCTCTAGAACACAAGAAGTTTACTCTTTTTTCAAAATCCTGCCTGGCAGTGGGACCATGTTTCACAAGTTTAGAGGGGTAGGACTTCCATCATGAGAAAGAAAACATACCCTACAAACCCTAGCTACCTGCTGAGCGGTGACAAGTGTTCCACGGGGAGACAAAACAGGCATGTTTTATTTCAAATTTATACGCATCATTGCACCTAATACGATGCACAAAAACAATGCACAAAAAGAAGTTAAATTTCTCTTTTATTTTCTACAAACTAAATACTATAAATTTTGACATGATCCATCAAAGAAAACTGAGAGAATCTATTTCCAGATTGGATGGTCGCGCTGTCCAGGCAACGCACTGCCAATCACGCGGCTGTATCTAGTCATGTGTGTTTTAATGTTACATCACGTCCCCGAGGCAACAAACATCCAGATAAGATACCGATACCACTGGCTATGCGACAAGGGCCAACTGCTGTTCCCAGAGATTAATATCTGTTATATTTCATCGGGGTGTCAAATGTTTGTTTACAAAGACGCCAGCGAAAATCTGATGTACTGGTTGTTCGGCTTTCTATGAAAACACCCTCACACGTGTCATGAATGTTGGTGACGCATTCGAAAGGCCCTCCGATCAAAGGACAGAGGTCAACATCTTTGCGAGGACGTGTGAGTGACTGCGGTAACCACGACGCTTGCTCGACAATCGTCTGGTATGTCCTGGAGCAGTCTTAGCCCTTATGTTTTGCTAAGATTTATCTGACGAACAGGGACATACTTAAAGACTATGAGATAAATCAATGGCGAACGAAATGAATGCACATCTTAGTGCATCATCAGTTAGACACTTTAATGATTGTCGTTATTACTGAACTACACACCTACTCTTACTTTCATGCACACCTTGGGAGTCTAAACCAGAAGCTAAGGGGAAGGGACACTATGCACCAAAATCGTTGTAAAATACCACAAATCAACAGAAAACCTTATTTAAGCCACTGTAAGAGACACTTTTCCGGCAGCATGTTCTGACGTCGGCCGGTGACTGGGAGGACATTTTAGGCAGACTCGATACTAAACCACAATCCCAACATATGAGCAATATTCAAGAAAGCATATATAAGCATTTGTATCTAAGAATTTTCTGTATCTAAGAAGTAATGATCATTTCGATTTGAGATTCGTTTGGTGCGTAGGTGCGACCACAACATTGGTGCAGAATAATCTTAAAAAGTTTGCTGCAAAGGTGAGTTAAACAATCTGACTCAAGCCATGCATTTTCAGTAATTAAACAACGTTGGAGGGTATGTTGCAAACTTAAGATAATAGCTTTGGATATCAACGGTTCAACTGTGTGTGTGAGTTGAGGCCAAACAATTATCTTTGCATTTCAACTCAAAACAGATTATCAAGCAGTTAATACAACTGCCAAAAAGCTGCAGGATTTTTTTTTTTAAACAAAAAAGGGAATTTCTGGTCGTCTTGTTTCCTGACCCCTCCCTCTCTCATCCACCAGTCACCCTGCTCCTCACCTTCCCAAAAACGAAAGAGAACCATTTTCAATATTAACTGGGTTCTCCGTAATTGATTCTTTTAGATCATGCAACAGACTGTAAGACTCCATGGAGAGGTTGCAACCATCATCCTTAACACACTAAAACTGGCTCTTAAACTGCTTAGTATTATAATTCTACCCACTTAGATCACAGCTTTGATATTATTTATTATAATCTTGTTCATCTATCACAACCACTAAGGAATTGCCGAGGTTATCACCTACTAAAGGCATTCAGACTACTGTGAACCTGTCACAAGCTATGTCCATGTTTAATATTTTATAGCCATTTCTACCAACTTTTCTGGTGAGTTGTAGCTGCACAAATCTTTAGATGCATCACATCGTAGCTGAGAAATATTGTAGCTAGATTCCTATACCTAGATGAACCCCCCCCTCTTCAACCACACATACTCCTCCCCACCACTTCTCAAACAACATGCAACTGAAAGTTGTTAACCTACACAATGGCTTGTGTTTATGCAGTTAATAAACCTTACAATTTGTTATAATCAAAATGTTAAGACCCCTGCCCCTCATCATGAATCTTTAACCATGCATGTTAAGACTCCCTGCCCCGCATCATGAATCTAGAACTATAAATGTTAAGACTCCCTGCCCCTCATCTTTTATTTTGAATGTTTAGACTTCCATTGAAGGCTCTATAGTTTAGCCTGGTGTGATGTTTAGACTTCCATTGAAGGCTGTATAGCTTTAGCCTGGTGTGATGTTTAGACTTCCATTGAAGGCTCTATAGTTTAGCCTGGTGTGATGTTTAGACTTCCATTGAAGGCTGTATAGCTTTAGCCTGGTGTGATGTTTAGACTTCCATTGAAGGCTCTATAGTTTAGCCTGGTGTGATGTTTAGACTTCCATTGAAGGCTCTATAGTTTAGCCTGGTGTGATGTTTAGACTTCCATTGAAGGCTCTATAGTTTAGCCTGGTGTGATGTTTAGACTTCCATTGAAGGCTCTATAGTTTAGCCTGGTGTGATGTTTAGACTTCCATTGAAGTCTGTATAGTTTAGCCTGGTGTGATGTTTAGACTTCCATTGAAGGCTCTATAGTTTAGCCTGGTCTATAGTTTAGCCTGGTCTATAGTTTAGCCTGGTCTATAGTTTAGCCTGGTCTATAGTTTAGCCTGGTCTATAGTTTAGCCTGGTGTGAGAATCACTCAAATTTGACTCTTTTGAATGCAGAGACATGATAATCCCAATTTTTTTTTTGTCAATTTTTTTTTTGGTGGCTTATTCTGTGATGATACAAAATTACTTTTGCTATAAACTTGAAATCTGATTCCAAGCAACGCTACAGACTGATTACGAATCCTGTCTGTCCTCTGCTTGGATTTTATTTGTGAATTAGCTGATGATATGAAAGCTTACATGTATGAATTGTTTTTCTAAGACTGCCTTTGGGATAACAGACTATGCTTTAAGACTGGAATCTTTCTTACAGACCGGAACGCTAAGTATAGTTAAAGATGGCAAGAATGCAGAAGCTCTATCTCTTTCTTCAACAATACAACGCCAAAGCACTTTTATTTATTTATATATTTATTTTTCTCTTGTCTTTCTGCAGTAATATGAAATTTAGCCTGGTCTTCATGTCTTCAGCTTTTCCATCCCCCTCCTCCCCCACCCCTCCTCCCTCTGCCCATCCTAAACCCATTTAAAGTACATGTTGTTGCATGGTGCTACATCCCTACTGCAATTTGAAAGCAAGCTGCAAGGTTAATTTCCCAATCAGAAGGAATTTGAATCCACATTGTCACATTTACCTTCAGTCTCACTGATTGATACATAGCAGAGACCCCCCCTCCCCCCCCCCCACTTCAGAATTCAATGTTAAAGCTTATTTTCAATGCATCGTCCTTTCAGTTACAGTTTTACATGTAAGAACCAATTCTGACCCTACTGTGACCCCGATTACAAACTACATATCTGAAGAAAACCCATAGCCAAGTCTAGCAAACCATCGTAAGATTTGGAAGGTGCACAGATCTAACGAAACTGCACAAGTGTCATATACTAATACGAAGAATGCTAACACTGCCTGAACAATGTGAAAACCAAGAAAACCAGAAAACCAAAAATCAAGTTCATTTCAATATTTCCTCTCTATTACCTTTGTATTCAGTATAAAACAGACATCCAAATGTTTCTGCAGTTGATTGATTCGAGCCCATTTTTGAGTACTTTAACAACTCAAGTATAGCTTGGCAATATTGTTGAGCAAATGCAAAAGGTTCTGCTTTTTAGAAGCTTAAAAAATGACAAGCAAGCTTTGTATGCCTTAGAAGCAAGTCCCTCTATTAAAGGAGAATTGTTTATGAGGACAACGGAACATCCAAATAATAAGGATTTATGAGGATAACGGAACATCCAAATAATAAGGATTTCTACCAGTTTTGTTTTCTCTTTTTTTTTTTGTCTCTCGCAGCAGTTTTGAACTGAAAAGTGTTTTTACGCCGCTTTTAAACCTACTATGAACAGAAAGATCTATCATAATGAGACACAATACAAATTAAAAATTTACCCAGATATTACATTCAAAACTGTTCCAGTATGTGCCTTCCTTCTAAAGTCACAGTGTAGGTTTTCCATCAGTTTCACTACGTTTAACTACTTTTAAGAGAAGGACCAGATCATAGCGAACTGTTCTTTCCCGTAACTACACCCCTCGACCTTTAAAGAGAGATCAAAACATAAACCTGACCTATTTCAAACCTTCTACTGTCTGGTTTCGTGATGACATGCTCTCTCAGACACGCAGCAGTTTACACGGTGAGTTAGTTATGTTCTCTCCTCCCATTGTTTTCATGTTTTCATGTTGGGGAATTCCCTCGCCATACTCGCGCATTGTTTGAAAGTTTTGCATTACTACAGTACTGTACCTCCAAATTGATTTTTGCTCATCTGTTCTCACCTCTCAGTTCAACCATCAGTGACGCTGGCTAGCAATATTGCACTGAATAACGCCCATGTTTGATAATGCTGGCTCGAGGTGAAAAGTTTACAACTGGGTTAGTTTTCATTTTTCCCCCTCTGGCTTTCGCCTTTTGCGATGAATCAATGTTATTTATGTCACCTGGCAATGATTGCTCTCTCTTAAACTTGCGAGCCAGGAAACAAAAGCAAACATGGGGAGCAATTAAATAAAAGAGGCATGATTGAAAGGACACTTTTTGGTTGCTTTTTTTTTTGAGAGGAATGAACATTGGTCAGATGTCTGAAGGAAGAAAAATATCTCTTTTTTTTTCTTCTTCTGAATATCTGATTTTGCAATTTATCATTTTCTGGACTTACGGCGGCGGAGAGGTACAATTCGTACACCTGCAACAGATACCAAAGAAACAGAAAAAGGCAATGCATTTTTCACTGAGGTATATGGTTGACCTAGATATGAGGGGCTGACCTATATATCCCTGGGTTGACCCAAATATGACAGCAAATCAGCGATTTCCAATATCAGCCATCAAAATCACCGAAAAAAATTCAGAAATATAGTAGAAAGAACGGTCACATGGTGTGTCTTCAGCAAAAGTCTCAATTTGAGTACAGAATACGTGTTCTAGCAAGCAGCAATTTAGAAGGTATCTATATTAGATCGGAAGAGAATATGGATGGATATATAATTTGTATCAACTTTTGAGAGAATATTGATAGTGAAAAGAGGAACACAATTGCCAGTTCCAACAGTGGATAACACAGAGAAACCTCATAGGGGAGAAGTGCAAATAAACGATCCATGATTCATGCCGATGTCGGCAGAACTTTGAACTTATTAAACTACGTCAATTTTGAACAACCTTCTACGACTTACAATCGATGGAGTGGATGACCAAAATCAACGACAGCCCAAGAAGATGGAGGGAAAAACAAAAGGTGATATTCACGAAGCATTTCTTTTTATCAAAAGGAGAGTAAAAAAGGGATAAAAAATTAAAAGGAGATAAAAAGTTGTTAGTGGGATGTAAAGAATTAGGTGGTAGGTAAAAAGGTTTGCAGCTGTAGCGATAACCGTTTCACAGCAACGTAGCCAAACCAAAGTAAAACCTGTTACCTGCATCTTCACTACCCACCATACTTACGGACGCCTGCTTCTTCTTCATCTCAGCCAGATATGGGAGCATGTCGTCTGCGTCCGCTAAATCAAATGCCGTCTGACCCTGTGCATTTCAAGAGATAGTGGAGACATTTTAAAGTGAATTTAATACGTTTGCTGCTTTTTTTCAAGGACTTCCGGTCAGATGATGTCAAAGTTCATGAGAAGACTTGAAGATATGGTGAGGTATGGATCTCAAGTATAGCCAACAACTTGTGTTTTTAAAAGAATGTTACATAAGCCCCCGAAAAATGGAAAAAGCTTTTATCTTTCTACATCTCATTTGTGAGATAGCCAAATCATAGCAAATCTTAACAAAATGTTGCCCCCAAGTCACCTTACTGTACAATGGCCTCTGTATAAGTTTAGACAATTATGTTCTTAAACAATTAGCTTGAAGAGTACACCATTCATAATTATCATTCAATTTCTTAAAGATGCATTATTCATTTTGCTGTACCAACCAGACAACCTGTGCAGTTGAAAATTGGTTCTTTTTGCAAGACATCACTTTTTAAGTGGCAACCCATCTCATTTTGCTCTGTGGGAAGTAAACATATATGTAAGTAAGCCATGCATACCATCTATCCATATATGTATACAACTTGACCACATTCATAGAAGGGAAAATACCCACTTTGATTAGAAGCCTCATTTTTTCCTGACCTACAGTAAAAAAAATTCATCCAGTATATCTATGTAACACTGTTTAAAAATTCATTGAGGGTTTAATTAGTTAGTGCCCTTCCCCTCCCCGACCCCCTCCTCTCTATCCTCTATAGGTCCAATTCTTTCTTACTCAATCCATTCACTCTCTCAAAAAACCTTAAAAGCTCAGCCCCTTCTTTGGCTTCTTAATACCACCACCAATCATTCCTAGACCTAACTTTCCCGTAACCTGACTGATGCACAGCCCACAGCAGGCGCTCGGAGAGAATGTTTGGGTTATTTAAAATAGTAACAAATGTTTTGTCTTAGCTGGCCAGACTGGTCTGTCCTCTCGCCAGTCTCATGTCTGAAGACTTTTATGAGATTGTCAACATGCTAACAAATCAAATGTTGCATGTTAAAGGGACCCGCGGTGACCCAATGGTCAGAGAGAGGAGAGGCTATTCCCACTAAACAGCTGTGACTCCATAAGGATGCACTCAAGCGCAGATAGATACTTTATATATCTAGTGTCTGAGTATGGTCTGAGTCTCTGGGGAAGTTTCATGGCCATCGTTGATTGAAAGAGGGTGGGAAATGTTCACGGGAATTTGAAGCCAGACTAGAGTTTATTTGTATGATGTACTTTCCATCCGGTTGATCACCCTTCACTCGTTAACTGCAAGGATGAACAATCGATGCTCACCCTTCTTTGCTGACATTTAAGATCAAACAGACGGCTTCGACGATGCTCTGTCTGGTAATTTTTGGGCATTTATATGTAAATGACAAGGTTTTAAAGAAAATAACCATTTCCAAAATATGTTCCCAGAGTTCTTCTCTACAAAATGAACACTACTATATCTTGATTAACTAATGCTGGCCAATGGATTCTCAAATATGTCATCACTTTGTTTTACACTTTTTCCTATCACCAAAAATTCATAGGACGGTATATCCATCCGAGATATAAAAATCAATGAGTACAAGTCAAACCTTCCACCTTTCACAAAAACAAAAATTCCTACCAATTTATTTTTGGCATCCATATCTGCCATATTTTCTACCAGAAGTTCAACGGCCTCCTTCTGTCCCCAGTGAGAGGCGGCATGGAGGGGGGTCCACCCATCACAGTCCTTTATATTTACATCAGCATTGTTTTGCAGTAAAAGTCTGGAATGAAACAAAAAGCAGTATAGTTAATCTGAAGCAAGGTTAAAGTACTACGAACACCTAGCCAATTTGCTGCATTTCCGGTACATCTGTTGTGCGTGATTTTATATCATTCAAAACTTGTCAAAAGCTTTCCAAAAGCTCTTTTGGTTTCCAAGATATACACGTTTGAAAGTTTTGGTAAATCTTGGGAAACCCAATAATTATGTGCAAACTATGACGTAGAGTGTTGTGCTCATCAAACTTTTGTATTTTAGCCTTAAATAAGTTATCCCATAATTACAAGCCCACACATATCATTTGCATCATGTGATGTTCGTCTTTTCAAAGAAGGCTATAAAATATTTAAAATAATCACACTTAGGCCATGAACCTGTGTTCAGTGTCCTTGAAACCAAGCTTGTGAAAACAAAGGGCTAACATAACAGACAACTAGGCAGTCACTCCCTTTACATATAATGTGCATCTAATACTGTATATACATTTTCATTCCTGTAGAGGAAACTGTCCTGGCGGTTGATATGGGGAGACCCAGAACAGAATCATTACCTGCTAATAAAGTTAGCCCTTTGATTTACGCAAGTGATTCAGAGGGAGGTATTTACTATTTTCTTTCCATAATTCTCCGTCGTTACGCTGCAAACAGTCTAAATCCTGGCGTAGAATCCCGGCGCCTGCTGCCTACCTACGGATTAAAGGAA
The DNA here is from genome assembly GCF_037975245.1 of Apostichopus japonicus. Lineage (NCBI taxonomy): Eukaryota > Metazoa > Echinodermata > Holothuroidea > Aspidochirotida > Stichopodidae > Apostichopus > Apostichopus japonicus. The sequence goes on from NC_092561.1 coordinate 20,868,206, forward strand.
TCCTGGGAGTGCTATTACGATGCCTGCTCCCCAGCCTGACGTGTAAATCACTTACAGTCTTTGTCTTGTTTGTTCACTGGGGTTAGGTGTAAACTCTGTTTATTTTCATTCTTTGAGCACGTCACTCTTCAGATTATCCAATCTAGTCCATGCCCGGAGTTCCAGCGCTCTCTGAGGAGGCTGCAGCCAGGGAGGAATTCTTTTTTAAGGTGTGTGCGTGGCCGGTGAGAGTTACACTACATTTAGCTAGGGATATTAAAAGGTGATTCCTTGTCGTTGACCATTTTTAATTGGTCTCAAGACCACTGCAGTTTAGGCTCAGTGGCGTTTGGGCGATGGGCAATTTAGCACTGTAATGCTTTCTGGGCCTAGTCAACCATTGATAACAATGTAACTGGAAATTCTTCCCAAGCACAGCTGCCACGTTTAATGTCTATGCTCCTCCTCCCCCTCTCAGACCCCTTCCATACCTTCCTCCTCTCCCAGCAAAATTCAACATCTGCACATAAAAGGTCAAGTTATATGTCTATTGAATGTTGGAGAGAAGATTGGCTTGGGTAGAGGAATGGGTTGGGTAGAGACATGTGAACTACTGTAGAAGGATATTCACTCAAACATTTCAGGTTCAGCTGTGAACATAACGTCTTTGTTCTCATTCTTATACAGTAACTAGAAAGACTTGACCATTGATGACAACATCACTACTGCAGTACACCCACCCCACGTTAAAGACTTGACCATTGATGACAACATCACTACTGCAGTACACCCACCCCACGTTAAAGACTTGACCATTGATGACAACATCACTACTGCAGTACACCCACCCCACGTTAAAGACTTGACCATTGATGACAACATCACTACTGCAGTACACCCACCCCACGTTAAAGACTTGACCATTGATGACAACATCACTACTGCAGTACACCCACCCCACGTTAAAGACTTGACCATTGATGACAACATCACTACTGCAGTACACCCACCCCACGTTAAAGACTTGACCATTGATGACAACATCACTACTGCAGTACACCCACCCCACGTTAAAGACTTGACCATTGATGACAACATCACTACTGCAGTACACCCACCCCACGTTAAAGACTTGACCATTGATGACAACATCACTACTGCAGTACACCCACCCCACGTTAAAGACTTGACCATTGATGACAACATCACTACTGCAGTACACCCACCCCACGTTAAAAACTTGACCATTGATGACAACATCACTACTGCAGTACACCCACCCCACGTTAAAGACTTGACCATTCATGACAACATCACTACTGCAGTACACCCACCCCACGTTAAAGACTTGACCATTGATGACAACATCACTACTGCAGTACACCCACCCCACGTTAAAGACTTGACCATTGATGACAACATCACTACTGCATTACACCCATCCCAAGTTAAAGACTTGACCATTGATGACAACATCACTACTGCAGTACACCCACCCATGTTAAAGACTTGACCATTGATGACAACATCACTACTGCATTACACCCACCCCATGTTAAAGACTTGACCATTGATGGCAACATCACTACTGCATTACACCCACTCCACGTTAAAGACTTGACCATTGATGACAACATCACTACTGCAGTACACCCACCCCATGTTAAAGACTTGACCATTGATGACAACATCACTACTGCAATACACCCACCCCATGTTAAAGACTTGACCATTGATGACAACATCACTACTGCAGTACACCCACCCCATGTTAAAGACTTTCAGGACCATTGATGACACCATCACTACTGCAGTACACCCATCCCATGTTAAAGACTTGACCATTGATGACAACATCACTACTGCAGTACACCCACCCCATGTTAAAGACTTGACCATTGATGACAACATCACTACTGCAGTACACCCATCCCACGTTAAAGACTTGACCATTGATGACAACATCACTACTGCAGTACACCCATCCCATGTTAAAGACTTGACCATTAATGACAACATCACTACTGCAGTACACCCACCCCATGTTAAAGACTTGACCATTGATGACAACATCACTACTGCAGTACACCCACCCCATGTTAAAGACTTGACCATTGATGACACCATCACTACTGCAGTACACCCACCCCATGTTAAAGACTTGACCATTGATGACAACATCACTACTGCAGTACACCCACCCCATGTTAAAGACTTGACCATTGATGACAACATCACTACTGCAGTACACCCACCCCACGTTAAAGACTTGACCATTGATGACAACATCACTACTGCAGTACACCCACCCCATGTTAAAGACTTGACCATTGATGACAATATCACTACTGCAGTACACCCACCCCATGTTAAAGACTTGACCATTGATGACAACATCACTACTGCAGTACACCCACCCCAGGTTAAAGACTTGACCATTGATGACAACATCACTACTGCAGTACACCCACCCCATGTTAAAGACTTGACCATTGATGACAACATCACTACTGCAGTACACCCACCCCACGTTAAAGACTTGACCATTGATGACAACATCACTACTGCAGTACACCCACCCCACGTTAAAGACTTGACCATTGATGACAACATCACTACTGCAGTACACCCACCCCACGTTAAAGACTTGACCATTGATGACAACATCACTACTGCAGTACACCCACCCCACGTTAAAGACTTGACCATTGATGACAACATCACTACTGCAGTACACCCACCCCACGTTAAAGACTTGACCATTGATGACAACATCACTACTGCAGTACACCCACCCCACGTTAAAGACTTGACCATTGATGACAACATCACTACTGCAGTACACCCACCCCATGTTAAAGACTTGACCATTGATGACAACATCACTACTGCAATACACCCACCCCATGTTAAAGACTTGACCATTGATGACACCATCACTACTGCAGTACACCCATCCCATGTTAAAGACTTGACCATTGATGACAACATCACTACTGCAGTACACCCATCCCATGTTAAAGACTTGACCATTGATGACAACATCACTACTGCAGTACACCCACCCCATGTTAAAGACTTGACCATTGATGACAACATCACTACTGCAGTACACCCACCCCAGGTTAAAGACTTGACCATTGATGACAACATCACTACTGCAGTACACCCACCCCAGGTTAAAGACTTGACCATTGATGACAACATCACTACTGCAGTACACCCACCCCATGTTAAAGACTTGACCATTGATGACAACATCACTACTGCAGTACACCCACCCCACGTTAAAGACTTGACCATTGATGACAACATCACTACTGCAGTACACCCACCCCATGTTAAAGACTTGACCATTGATGACAACATCACTACTGCAGTACACCCACCCCATGTTAAAGACTTGACCATTGATGACAACATCACTACTGCAGTACACCCACCCCAGGTTAAAGACTTGACCATTGATGACAACATCACTACTGCAGTACACCCACCCCAGGTTAAAGACTTGACCATTGATGACAACATCACTACTGCAGTACACCCACCCCATGTTAAAGACTTGACCATTGATGACAACATCACTACTGCAGTACACCCACCCCACGTTAAAGACTTGACCATTGATGACAACATCACTACTGCAGTACACCCACTCCATGTTAAAGACTTGACCATTGATGACAACATCACTACTGCAGTACACCCACCCCACGTTAAAGACTTGACCATTGATGACAACATCACTACTGCAGTACACCCACCCCATGTTAACATAGACATAGTTTAGTATTACTTTTGGTTTACCTCATTTAAGATGTTTTGTTTTACTAGGTTAAAGTTCTGCTAATGATAGAAACAGAAGTCTCAATAGAAAGAGAAAGTCTACAATAGTGTATTTTGCAGTTTTATGCAGTTTTATGCTTGGCATGGGTCACAAAATGAGTGAATGAAAAGTTGAATGGTTTGACTTGTTAAAACAATTAGCTTTGCACATACCCCTGTACACATCTGTATCTGTAGTGACAAGTGTTGCTGTAGTCTTTGCACTTGATATAGTCTGTGACTTAGTTAAAGCATCCACTGTGTTAAAGTGTTCATCAATTGAAAGTGATATCTGTAGGTTGAATTTCACACATGACTTTCATTTAACACCACTCAAATGAAGTGGCTTGTGCTCGTACAGTATGTGTCATTGACATGAAGAGATGCAGCAGTACAGCATTAATATGTTCAAGTTGCTATAGAAATATTTGGTTGCATCAGTGCCAGAAATCAGTGGGAACTATTACAGGTGCTCAAAGCAATTTATAATATAACTTCTCTGTGGAGTATACAAAGTACTACTACATACTGTACATTGAGATTGCATCTAACCAAGAACGTTTGCCTAGTAGAAGTACAGTATTTATAACCCAAGTGGTATGAAGAAACATTTAACGTTAGTCTCCCGAGTTTATGTACAAAGTATTTTGAAAGCACTTATACATAAGGATTTGAAAGTCAGATATGATATCAAGGAAATCGTTTGCCAATGCACTAGACTTTTAAGCCAACCCGATTTATTTCACGTGACAGTCCCCTGTACTGTATGAGTTTAGAGCACAAGTCTTCAGTATTATTATGCACAGTATAAAGTAACATTAAACCTAGCTCTTTCACATAAGACCAATGGCAAAGGATGGGTTAAATGTTTCTCCTTTCAAGTAAAACCGCACATGAACCAACCAGGGTAACAGTAAAGTTGGACCGCACATGAACCAACCAGGGTAGCGGTAAAGTTGGACCGCACATGAACCAACCAGGGTAACAGTAAAGTTGGACCGCACATGAACCAACCAGTGTACCGGTAAAGTTGGACCGCACATGAACCAACCAGGGTACCGGTAAAGTTGGACAACACATGAACCAACCAGGGTAACGGTAAAGTTGGACCGCACATGAACCAACCAGGGTAACAGTAAAGTTGGACCGCACATGAACCAACCAGGGTACCGGTAAAGTTGGACAACACATGAACCAACCAGGGTAACGGTAAAGTTGGACCGCACATGAACCAACCAGGGTAACGGTAAAGTTGGACAACACATGAACCAACCAGGGTAACGGTAAAGTTGGAAGAAGAAGAAAGTATAGTACAGTGATCCAGGATGGTACGGGATTGGATGGGAAGCAAATGTACGAAAGTTAATTATATAACCACAGGAAGTTTGGGTGTCTTTACACCACCTAATCTTAGGCAGATAATGTGCAAACACAACAGGTTTGTGTTCTTGGTTTTATAATATACCATTTACATGCTGCATAACAGGTGACTTACCTGATATTGGGGAATGACTTAAACAGCAGACCGTTGACATAAATGTCAAAGCATTTTTGGAGTTACCAAATGTTTGATATCACCAGATGGAAATTCGATCAGAGTAAGTCAAAGCCAAAACAATTTACGAGAAGACATTAATTATGATATATGTCTAATGGATCGACCAGTCATATGAAAAGCAATAAAATTGTTCGCATTAAAAAGTTGTGCTTCCATTTGTAATGTCAGTAAATAACCCTTCTTGTAGATGTCAGGTGGACATTGCAAACAACTTAAAAGTTATGATGATGCATTTGGGACTTTGCATTTCTGCTTTTCTATCACACATGAATAATGGATGAACCTAATCTCTAAGTTAACACTGAAAGTTGTTACAGTACCACGTTGCTCTACTAAATGAGAGATTTAAGAGAGCTCCCTCCTCATAGAAACACCATTAAAGTATTTGCTTTTGTTTGATATCATTGGAACTGATTGCTGGATTAAGTTTGTTTTTTTAATGAGGAAGACTTTATGAGTGGACTGGTTTTTGAAGTCATCAACTCACAACCCTCTTTAAAATTTGTGTCAGATTTGTCAACATGTTGAAAAATAAATCCCACTTGTATAATCTTCGTCCTATAAATTAAATGAATCAATAAATTATCACCTTTTTTGGAAAAGTGTGAACAGTATAAAAAGTTTGAAGGGTATGACGAGCATGAAAAGTATATAAAGAGTATGAACAATATTGTCCTATTCACTCTAATAGGCATTAAAAATCATGAAAAGAACTCCCCATCAAAGATTGACCATTTTACAAGTCTTTTCTTAAATCTAGTTTTATTTATAAACATTAGCTTACAGAATCATGTTTGTCCGACTTAACTTCCAAAGCAAAAGTTACGGTTGTACAGCTCATACAGAAAATAGTTTACTACCCTATGTATACAGTTAGATTCAACTACGTAAAAAATCCCATGATAATGGAGTCTGTTAGCTTGACTTATTAATTATGAATAAATAGTTGAGAAAAAGGCAAAAAAATAACAGCTCAACTGATCTACTCAACGTTTGTTAATAATTTAAATTACAGTATGTAGGGAGAAAAGTGTTTGGATCAGAACTAATGAAAACAGTAATTACTTGCTATAATAACAAAATGGTTAAATCTATCTGTTTTGAAATTTGTTTTACAACTGTAGCCTTTGCAGACTCGCTAGAAAGGTGAAGGCACCCCACCAAAGAAATTCTTTTAACAAAGTCTGGGCAAATATCTTCTTAATCATCCATGGAATCAATTAACTACTTGCAAATTAATATATACTAATAGAGAGCATATTGATCAATTGTTGCAATGGTTGAGAATTACTGTTACTTAAAGACAAATTTGCAAATAGTTGATGTAGGGAACAGCAGCACTGGGAAAGGATGAAGGCAACACTTTGAGTAAAAGGAAGAGAGGGAGAGAGATGGGGACAGGGTAAAATCAAGCAGAACTCTACTCGGGTTGTAGGTCAGGCATAATCCAACATTACACTGAGATGGTACTCCTCATATCACAGTGACATTTCACATTGAGATGGTACTCCTCATATCACAGTGACATTTCACATTGAGATGGTACTCCTCATATCACAGTGACATTTCACATTGAGACGGTACTCCTCATATCACGGTGACATTTCACATTGAGATGGTACTCCTCATATCACAGTGACATTTCACATTGAGACGGTACTCCTCATATCACGGTGACATTTCACATTGAGATGGTACTCCTCATATCACGGTGACATTTCACATTGAGATGGTACTCCTCATATCACGGTGACATTTCACATTGAGATGGTACTCCTCATATCACGGTGACATTTCACATTGAGATGGTACTCCTCATATCACAGTGACATTTCACATTGAGATGGTACTCCTCATATCACAGTGACATTTCACATTGAGATGGTACTCCTCATATCACAGTGACATTTTACATTGAGATGATACTCCTCATATCACGGTGACATTTTAATGTGTCTCCTTTGACAGACAAACTACTGCTACAGAAGACACCGCCACTGTCGCTAGCATCAGACTCTTACTGCAACACGTGTAATCGTTTTTTCGGGGGGGTTGTGTTTTATGGGGGGGCTCTACTATAGTAATGTAACCGTCTGAATTTGAACAATAACATGTGAAACTATTGATCTTATTTCTTGTCTCCTCCTCTCTGTATTTGATAAGCTGTCAAAGTAACCTTTAGGTGTGCCCGATGATGAGAGACAAATAGGTCGGTGTCAATATCTAGAATGTGAGGGGGAGAATGTAGGCCAGCATGGTCTGTTCCGAACTCCGATCTAAAACGTCAATCCCAGAATGTTCGCCACATGTATTTTTTTTTTTTTTATGTTCGGCTTGACGGGTTCCGGTATATACCAAGTTAGCAAACATCACGCAGATCCCAGTCTGTTCAACTGATGCAGACTTGGAAAAGGGGAATGTAATCAATTTGGTAGGAGCAATGTTAATATTAAACATCTTGGTAAAACATTGTGCATAAATTCCATATTTGGTATTAATTTCTGTTTCATTAATGCTTACTCTTTGTCTATATCAAAGAGTACTGGACATTTCTCTCAATCACACCAATTAACGAAGAGCTATTTTTCGTAATTAACGTTCAATAATCTGTTACCATGTTTTGCAATATACATACAGTATGTTTGCAATTTACATCAATGATTTATTCTGTCATTTTTAATAATGCAGGAATCACTTTAGATAAGTAAGTTAAAATACTGGCAAGGACACAATACCCTCCAACCACCTCCAACTCCATCTATGGAGTCTAGCAAATCACCCACTAGACTATCTTTCCAACATCTCCTGACCCCAATGCTCCCCCCCCCCCCCACCCACCCAATATCATAACAATTTAGACTTTTGTTTCACCGTAATCGAAATACTTAAACTGCTAAGGTTTTCATTTAAAATCCGCAAAGGTTTCGTTTTTAAAAATGGCTACAAAACATAATTTGCATTTATCTACAGTGTACCAGGTTGGCAAGTTTTCATAGCACTTGGGTACCACGGTACAGTAGAAGCAGGTGCAGTAACTTATTCTCTCTACCTGACTTTCCTTCCATTCCCTGTGCATATCTCCTAACATTAAATTCCAACACTGTCATCCAAAAAGTGAGTCATTCAGACAACACTGTACAAGTACAAGGAGATTAATTCAGCATTGCAATAACACCAGCTCAGAATTTTAAAACACATGGTTTGAAAAATTTGGATTCTGAATCTATCAGAGTTTCCAGGAATACATCTATCGGGTATTGTCGTGAGAGAACAGCAACGGACAGGACACTACTCACTGCTGCTGAACCATCATGGTTCCATCTCATCAATACAGAGGAGGGGGGGGGGGAGATCTGCTGAAGAATTTGAATCATTTTGATGAGTGAAGCAGGTCTTGTCCAAAGTCAAGTAGGAATTTAAAACCCCACACAAAATACTGTACATACCACTGGGAGTGAGAGCTAACTCAAAACATTGTAACCTGTACAACCAATGTTCACCCACAGATCTCTCTGAGGTGAACTCAAACATTGTAACCTGTACAACCAATGTTCACCCACAGATCTCTCTGAGGTGAACTCAAACATTGTAACCTGTACAACCAATGTTCACCCACAGATCTCTCGGAGGTGAACTCAAACATTGTAACCTGTACAACCAATGTTCACCCACAGATCTCTCGGAGGTGAACTCAAACATTGTAACCTGTACAACCAATGTTCACCCACAGATCTCTCGGAGGTGAACTCAAACATTGTAACCTGTACAACCAATGTTCACCCACAGATCTCTCGGAGGTGAACTCAAACATTGTAACCTGTACAACCAATGTTCACCCACAGATCTCTCGGAGGTGAACTCAAACATTGTAACCTGTACAACCAATGTTCACCCACAGATCTCTCGGAGGTGAATTCAAACATTGTAACCTGTACAACCAATGTTCACCCACAGATCTCTCGGAGGTGAACTCAAACATTGTAACCTGTACAACCAATGTTCACCCACAGATCTCTCGGAGGTGAATTCAAACATTGTAACCTGTACAACCAATGTTCACCCACAGATCTCTCGGAGGTGAACTCAAACATTGTAACCTGTACAACCAATGTTCACCCACAGATCTCTCGGAGGTGAACTCAAACATTGTAACCTGTACAACCAATGTTCACCCACAGATCTCTCTGAGGTGAACTCAAACATTGTAACCTGTACAACCAATGTTCACCCACAGATCTCTCTGAGGTGAACTCAAACATTGTAACCTGTACAACCAATGTTCACCCACAGATCTCTCGGAGGTGAATTCAAACATTGTAACCTGTACAACCAATGTTCACCCACAGATCTCTCGGAGGTGAATTCAAACATTGTAACCTGTACAACCAATGTTCACCCACAGATCTCTCTGAGGTGAACTCAAACATTGTAACCTGTACAACCAATGTTCACCCACAGATCTCTCTGAGGTGAACTCAAACATTGTAACCTGTACAACCAATGTTCACCCACAGATCTCTCTGAGGTGAACTCAAACATTGTAACCTGTACAACCAATGTTCACCCACAGATCTCTCGGAGGTGAACTCAAACATTGTAACCTGTACAACCAATGTTCACCCACAGATCTCTCGGAGGTGAATTCAAACATTGTAACCTGTACAACCAATGTTCACCCACAGATCTCTCGGAGGTGAACTCAAACATTGTAACCTGTACAACCAATGTTCACCCACAGATCTCTCGGAGGTGAACTCAAACATTGTAACCTGTACAACCAATGTTCACCCACAGATCTCTCGGAGGTGAACTCAAACATTGTAACCTGTACAACCAATGTTCACCCACAGATCTCTCGGAGGTGAACTCAAACATTGTAACCTGTACAACCAATGTTCACCCACAGATCTCTCTGAGGTGAACTCAAACATTGTAACCTGTACAACCAATGTTCACCCACAGATCTCTCGGAGGTGAACTCAAACATTGTAACCTGTACAACCAATGTTCACCCACAGATCTCTCGGAGGTGAATTCAAACATTGTAACCTGTACAACCAATGTTCACCCACAGATCTCTCTGAGGTGAACTCAAACATTGTAACCTGTACAACCAATGTTCACCCACAGATCTCTCTGAGGTGAACTCAAACATTGTAACCTGTACAACCAATGTTCACCCACAGATCTCTCGGAGGTGAATTTCAACATCCACTGAAAGGAATTACTGGCTTTTGTCATGTCTTATATTTATTTCAAATGTAATTTTTTCCGGCTTGTTACTCAAAATTTCTCCTTCTAGATGTTAATGGGGATGTTGGGGGAGGGGGGTGGGGAGGTGGAGCTTGGCCCATGTGAACAACATAAACTGTCGGAAAGCATAATACTGCCTCCCTTTCTTTTGTGGAGATGGGGAGGGGCCAGTGGACAGGGGGTGGGGGAGGTTGGTTGGCATTAAGGGAAGATATTGAGCTTAACTTTGTGGTGACATTTGGACCTAATGCAATGTCTTCCTTATTTCATAACTACCAACCTCCCCAGTCCAAAATAACATACATCACTGTGGATATTCATATATTATGTAAATTATAAATACATATAAAACTTGTAACCCCTTGATATCTATATATTTCTCTTTTTCTTCAATTTTTTTCTTTAGAGAAATTTGTTCACTAGGAATTTTATCAGTTTTAAGTGCAACAGTTCAACGAGACTGTTTTTCATGACTATTTGCATACTTATAAATATTCAATATGCAAATTATAAGGAATTTTGACTTTGAGATATGACTTTGATGCCTCTTATAGTATCTCCTATATTGACTTTGAGTGTATACATATACTTGACTTCATGCCAAACTCAGGAAGCCCTTACACAGAGCAAACATCAGCTAGAGAGAACATTCACAAACCTCACTAACATCATCAAATCAAAATCTATCAATATCATCAACTGTAATTTAACATGATTTAAGTCCCTAATGGCAAATAAACTTTCTGCCCGCTGTACATGTTTTGATCTTCTTCCGAAGGAGTTGCACCCTACTGTACGACCCAACGTTAGACGATCGCATGACGGTTAAAGATTGTCAAGGAGGCAATCAAAATTTTGCCTTAATCTCATTCCTTTATATCCAGCCATTAAACCTGACCTTTAACCACATCCCTGCAGCTAGGTCGTTATCTATCATAGCACTTAGAGAGGATCCCTCCGCTTGGAGACTACAATGGGTGCCGACGACGCCTAAAGGAGAGACTGGATTTATGACCGCTTACTTCTCGGGGGTGCTGCATTGTATCATCACCTTGCGGTGATCGTTTTGCTATATACTGTGAAGGAATATTAACCGCCCAGGGAATCCAGCCACACGTGAGACTTGTACGTGTACGCATTAATATAGCACACGCTGATGCGGCTGTACTTGAGAGGGGGGGGGAGGCAAATGTTTGATTAGGTAACTAAGCTGGCTTATCAACCGAGTGCAACCAACATAAGACCAAAACAGAAAACAAACACAGAAACAGACAAAAATAATACTGATAATAGATTCCCAATCTCAATGGGAGATTACATTCAGCTTAATGAAATAACGTAAAATACCTTTGAACAATGTTTCATTTTATTTATTTTTAAAGGAAAGGTGTTGTTTTTTAAAATTATGGAACAAACGAACGAGAGCAATAAAGCTTGATGACTGTATATTTAATCAGGCATAAGAATAACACTCTGTGCTTTTCATTTTTTTTCCTTTTTTTTAAATTCTTTTCCAGGAATTCTCAGCATTTTCTTTGTCAACAACAATTCGGACTAAACTGAGCATTCCCAGACTGTGGTTCCATAAACAAGGTAACGCCTTTTGCTTTCCTTCTGGTTCCAAGCCATTGAACACAATTTTTGTTCAGTTCTTAGATATCCACACATATTCAAAGTAGAGTTGCAGTTTCCTTTCCATTATTTGCTCAAAACTTGGTCACAGTTCGGTGGTTTCACCGACTAAAGTGGGACCACAAACACTGCAAGCTTTGAATAGCTTGTAACGTGACACTTCCCTTCCAATAGCAATGGACAAAACTAACATCATGACTACAGGTTTCTGTTTTAATGAAGAATGCTTCCCCACACACCATACAAAGTTTACACATGATGACGCTAGTACTATCACTACTGCATAGCATCACTATGGCCAGGTGCCACAGATCAAGCAGGATGTTCATACAGCCTGAAATTCAAGCTCGCTGCCACGCAGCCCTGGAGTGGTAGGTTAGCAACCAAGGTATAGTCTCAGCAGTGGAAGGATCAAAATAAAGGATAAGGTTTCCACTATAGATCCTAGGCAACAGATGAAGTAGAAGCCTGTCTCTGAGTCACTCTCCATGGTCCCAGATTGAAACATGATAAAGCACATCAACTACTGTATGCCCTAAATTTATACACCCCATTAAGAACAGTACAGTAGGCTAAAAACAATTATTATCATTACGTCACTGAAAGGTCTACCTTCAAAGGATGCACTTTTAAGAGCAGAGCACAAAATTCTATCCACGTAAGTTAAGGATGATCTTTGAAGAGAGGTTAATTTCTAGGAAATTAATTAGCGACTGGTGGAAAGGCGGGGGGAGCATAGGATGAGGAGAGGACGAAGGGGAAGAGGGGACGAGGGGGGAGGAGAGTGATCCACGCACTCTCCGAAACCATTTTCAATGCAATTATTGGCAATTGTGGGCTAACTATCCAGCAATGGAAAGAAGAAACTATTTGCCATTTGGGACCAGTATGGGACAACTTGGAGGTGACCCTACATCTTACAGAACATATTGCCTCTCATTAACAGTGGAAATGGTGTTGTGTGAAGAAGATCAATAACATTCTGTGTCTGTCTCCAACTAACAATGAGGTGAATGGATGTTATTCTTGGTAGTAAGGGGCATAAACATGTATTCTTTTCTACTGTATGTGCGGTGTCACAATGTTGCCACATCACCCTATAAGAGTGTTACAATTCGGTCACTGTACACTTTAGGCTGGACAGTAAAGTACTACTGTTTGTAGCATATTTTTCGCAAAGCAAAATTGGTGAACAATGCAACCCAATTCGAAATTTGGCCTCTGCAAATATGACACTTTTCTGCACATCCATATAAATAATGGAATATCCACATTACCATGATATCCAGAAGTTTGAACATCGTCACACCTCCAACAACAAAATCTCACAACCCTTTTGGAGGCCACCTTCGAGTGCTTTCACTCATGAGAGAGCACCCCACTATTCGTCTGCTGGAAACTAACTGAATACTGAAAGGAATTGTCTTGCAAAAGCAACAAAACAAGATGGATAGAAATGAATTTTTCTCAACTTACTCCATAACTTTCATGTATCCTTTGGAGGCGGCTACATGGAGGGCACAGGCTCCCGTGGTTGGATGTTTCTTCTCCTTGACGTTCTTGTTATTCAGCCATTGTTTGGCGTCTCTAAGCATTATCGTCTCTTCTTCGGACCTAGCTTCTTCTGCATCGATACCTACAAATTGAGATGGGAGATAAATATTGTAAAAGTCACAAGCATACAACACACATTCATGTATGTGTCCAAGGCTATCTTTCCAGTGCACAGTAACATTACCGCGACCAACACCGGAAGAGAATTCTTAACTTCGTGACTGGTAGATGCAGAAGGAAGAGTTGATGGGTGATGACCAGGAGGGTCGGGGGTGGGGGAGGGGGGCACAGTGCTATTAGGCTAGGTAGATGGGAAGGTGCAATAGTAGAGTCAAGACAGGTTAGAGAGGAGCACAGTTAAATTCATAGATCTAACTGAATGCTCTTGCCAAGGGAGATTTTCTTAATTTGGTTGCCTCGTATTTCCCGACATCATTAACATCGCTACGGACTCCAATATAGTCCGTTCTGTCTGGACAACATTGGTCATATATCCGACAAGAGCGTAAAAGCTGCATTCAGAGTTTGAGAACACAAAGTTGTGCCGTTTCTCACATGACCTGCGATTTCTACATATGTGAGGACAAACGTGTCAACCCGGTTGCTGTTCTTTTCTGTCACAAACCGGATTGTGTCACCACCAAGAAAAGTGGATCTCCCAAGGAAAAAGAGGACCTTAGTTTGATTCAACAAAAGGCTTACGTAACCTACCTGTACTGAAGACAATACTTTACGATCAGGACTGAAGCATTATTGGTTCGGTCCATGCTCTATATTAGTGTTCAACCGATTAACCTAATCGGAATCGGAATCGGTACGAATATTGCATAATCGGAACATAATCGGAATCGGTAAAAATTATGTGGAATACCAGTTATGTCATACCGATTATTCAAAAACACATGGAAGGTGAAAATATCATTATTCAAAAACATATGGAAGTTGAAAATATCAACTGATGTATTAGGTTTGTTCTTTTACTACGAAATATTAAAATAAGACACCCTCTATACGTCTTTCACAGTGTATACTTTCATCAATTTACGCTGCCAGGGTCGCCGATTTTGCTTCCCTCGTGGTTAGTGACTTCAAATTTCTTGGCACAGTAAGCATAGCAGCAATACCAATTTCGCGAATTAACGAATGTGCTTGACAGGGTCGGAAATAAGCGGGGGCGATTCGCCCTCGCAAGTGCTAAAAAGCCCTCCTAAAGCACAATTACGAGTGCGAAAAAAAAATATAAGAAAATCGCCCTCGTTATATCAGGTGTCTGTGTAAAATTAATTGTGACATGCATTTGCTTTAGCTAGGAATTGCAGTTGCAGCGCGAATCGCGCAAACAATTCTCACATCCCGCATCAAATTTGAAGCAGTGCGAGCGGGTCGCGCACAATCACCGGGAAGTTCCCGTGACAAATTACGGCCTGCACGAAGCAATTCAGTACCAGCGAAAATAACCTTAAATCCTCACAAATCTCCGACCACATGGTAGCCTTACATCACACTAAGTCAACTGCATGGAAATCTAACCTTGCCATCTGTTTATTCGCTCTAGTTGTGTCG
This sequence comes from Apostichopus japonicus, assembly GCF_037975245.1. Taxonomy (NCBI): domain Eukaryota; kingdom Metazoa; phylum Echinodermata; class Holothuroidea; order Aspidochirotida; family Stichopodidae; genus Apostichopus; species Apostichopus japonicus. The sequence continues at coordinate 20,883,573 of NC_092561.1, forward strand.
CAAATAAAAACTAAAAATATCCACGGAAACTGCAATCTTCGACCACATGTTAGCCTAACAACCACACTAAGTCAATGGGAAATGTAGCCTAACCATCGGTTTGCAAAAAAAAAAAAAAATGCGTAGCTTACTTTACAACTTTCAATTTGCTGGAAATCGGCATTTGTTTGGAAGGTACTGTAAGTGATATGTCTTATAGAGGGAATGTTATATTTTATATTGGAGTAGTTTCTAGTTGTTAATATTTCTTTACATCAATCTGGTATTACATTTTAAAGTAATTTTAAACAAGTTACGATGGTACAATTTGCTTTTCAGTTTGATTGGCCTAAGCTTACATTTTCTAATTGAACCTGAATGGAGTTAAATAGGTAACGAATAGGTATGTTTAACTTCAAGTTCGTAACATTTCTATTTGTTCATGAATGGTATAATACTGAAAATAAGTACAAAATAATGTCGGAATTAAGGCAATATGTCATTAAAATTTACGCTTTGGTAAAAATTGAAGATGGATGGTTTGTCTGAGATACTTTTTGAGATGGATATTTTGAGTAACTATTCTTAGCTCATTTCAAGCCATTAACAGGTGACATTCACGTCGAGGTGGTTAGGCCATTCGCTTAGCGCAGTGCTGACTAGGTAGGATGTCATATTTTCGTATTTTGGAAATTTAAAAAAAAAAAAAACTTTTTCTTTCTTTCCGAGAAACTACAGAGGTAATTTGGTACATACAAAATGATACCTTAGAGCCTTGTATAACAACGAAGCAATAGGAAACAGGGGAAAATCACAACAATAATTGTTTCTGTCAAACTTTATTGCCGATTTCGTATATACGAGATACTTTCTCATTTTCAAATAATCGGAATCGGAATCGGTACGATTATGAAAAAAATAATCGGTAATCGGTATTTTCTGTTATGCATAATCGGTTGAACACTACTCTATATCAAAGTGCATACCGGACTTCCATCAATATTATGATGCTTCCAGTGTCCTTTGACTTGTAACTAAATGTCACTCTGTAGATGACATATATACGATCAGGACTGAAGCATTATTAGTTCGGTCCATGCTCTATATCAAAGTGCATACCAGACTTCCATCAATATTTTGATGCTTCCAGTGTCCTTTGACTTGTAACTAAATGTCACTCTGTAGATGACATATATGATCAGGACTGAAGCATTATTGGTTCGGTCCATGCTCTATATCAAAGTGCATACCGGACTTCCATCAATATTATGATGCTTCCAGTGTCCTTTGACTTGTAACTAAATGTCACTCTGTAGATAACATATACGATCAGGCATGAAGCATTATTAGTTCGGTCCATGCTCTATATCAAAGTGCATACCGGACTTCCATCAATATTAGGAGGGCGTTGTGGTCAAGTGGTTAAGGCAGTGGACTTGTGATCTAAGGATTACAGGTTCGAGCCCTGGCCAGATCACTGCGTTGTGTCCTTGGGCAAGGCGCTTTATCTCCATTGCCTTTCTTCACCCAGGTGTATAAATGGGGACCTGCGAGGTAACTTGTAAATATAGTTGCGTGCGCCGGTTTGTGGCTGCACCCTATGGGAAGTCCCCCGGGGGACACGTGGTTGTGGTGCACTGTGGTGCCCCAGGAGAGATTGATTGAATTGTGCACACTTTGGTGTGTGGGTGTGACAAGTTACCAATGACCAGGGGTTAATAATAATCTTGCGCCTTGAGCACCCTGTAGGGTGGATATGTGCGCATTATAAATCTCTGTTATTATTATTATTATTATTATGCTTCCAGTGTCCTTTGACTTGTAACTAAATGTCACTCTGTAGATGATATCTTACCAGCTTTATCAATTTGTTCTTCTAAAAATTCTTCCATATCTTCCTCTTCAGCGAGGTCCAGAGGTATTTCACCTTCATTGTTGACTGCTGCGACATTAGCACCACTTTCTATAAGAAAGCTGGGAAGAAAATGAGAGAAAGACATTCAAAGTGCTGTGTAAACTTTCAGGAGGTTCTTCGGTTTTTTATTTAGCAATTAATCAATCGACTTTTGTCTTTCAACCCTTTGAGGAGTAACGTTTATCTACGATATTTTAGGACAAAGTAGATTTAAATCTTGGACATCGGCATGTAGACATTATAAAAGGACTGTGTCAGAATGAGAAGTCCAAGACAACCAAATTTATGTTAAGATGACAACCAAAGTCAGTAGTGGACTGGTTGTTTGTACCATCAAATTCATGTTACATTGGAAGAAAATAACTCCCAATTAGGAAAAAAGTGGTTACCCCTCCCAAAGCTAGTGTTCTAAAATCACCAATTGATCCTACACATACATTATCTCTCCTTCACTGTATATACCCTACAGTGACATACTGGTCACTAATATTGTAATTGCTATTGTCGAATCATCCTTTCAACTTTTTGCAAGTGGGAGTAAGGTGCCTATTTTCTTTTCTAAAATTCTCTAACTTGTAATCTTTTTCACCAATTCTATGAACCACACTGGACGGGATCTATCACTGTGACCATCTTAAATTGGAACAACATACAGTGTATACAGTACTATAAGCTAATAAAGTTAGTATACAATATATTAATATTTGTGTTCAAAGGTTACAAGTTCACTCTATATACGGTATAACAGGAGTGCTACAGTTGTGAGGAGAGAGGTAAGCGAGGAACAATGTAATTTTCAAATCAACATGCAATGAACTCTCAAATCTTATTTGATTTTTACTGTTCCATACTACCTCAAACTCCATACCACGGTGTTTGGCTAAAAAAGTTCAGCTTTCTCAAGGTTATGAGACAAGATCAATACTTATGTTAGTATGCTTCTTAAACATTCTCCAAACACAGGCACCTTGAAGAGGACTGCAACACAAGAAGTATTGTGGAGACAGGATGGAGAGGGTCGAATGATACAAATACAGGCACCTTGAAGAGGACTGCAACACAAGAAGTATTGTGGAGACAGGATGGAGAGGGTCGAATGATACAAATACAGGCACCTTGAAGAGGACTGCAACACAAGAAGTATTGTGGAGACAGGATGGAGAGGGTCGAATGATACAAATACAGGCACCTTGAAGAGGACTGCAACACAAGAAGTATTGTGGAGACAGGATGGAGAGGGTCGAATGATACAAATACAGGCACCTTGAAGAGGACTGCAACACAAGAAGTATTGTGGAGACAGGATGGAGAGGGTCGAATGATACAAATACAGGCACCTTGAAGAGGACTGCAACACAAGAAGTATTGTGGAGACAGGATGGAGAGGGTCGAATGATACAAATACAGGCACCTTGAAGAGGACTGCAACACAAGAAGTATTGTGGAGACAGGATGGAGAGGGTCGAATGATACAAATACAGGCACCTTGAAGAGGACTGCAACACAAGAAGTATTGTGGAGACAGGATGGAGAGGGTCGAATGATACAAATACAGGCACCTTGAAGAGGACTGCAACACAAGAAGTATTGTGGAGACAGGATGGAGAGGGTCGAATGATACAAATACAGGCACCTTGAAGAGGACTGCAACACAAGAAGTATTGTGGAGACAGGATGGAGAGGGTCGAATGATACAAATACAGGCACCTTGAAGAGGACTGCAACACAAGAAGTATTGTGGAGACAGGATGGAGAGGGTCGAATGATACAAATACAGGCACCTTGAAGAGGACTGCAACACAAGAAGTATTGTGGAGACAGGATGGAGAGGGTCGAATGATACAAATACAGGCACCTTGAAGAGGACTGCAACACAAGAAGTATTGTGGAGACAGGATGGAGAGGGTCGAATGATACAAATACAGGCACCTTGAAGAGGACTGCAACACAAGAAGTATTGTGGAGACAGGATGGAGAGGGTCGAATGATACAAATACAGGCACCTTGAAGAGGACTGCAACACAAGAAGTATTGTGGAGACAGGATGGAGAGGGTCGAATGATACAAATACAGGCACCTTGAAGAGGACTGCAACACAAGAAGTATTGTGGAGACAGGATGGAGAGGGTCGAATGATACAAATACAGGCACCTTGAAGAGGACTGCAACACAAGAAGTATTGTGGAGACAGGATGGAGAGGGTCGAATGATACAAATACAGGCACCTTGAAGAGGACTGCAACACAAGAAGTATTGTGGAGACAGGATGGAGAGGGTCGAATGATACAAATACAGGCACCTTGAAGAGGACTGCAACACAAGAAGTATTGTGGAGACAGGATGGAGAGGGTCGAATGATACAAATACATAAAATTGCAGGAAAAGCAATGAATGCTATGTTACAAATTATCACATGTTTGAAAACAAAGGGAACACTTCCATTTGATAATTTAAATACAGTACTTTATAATCAAAATAAATGGCACGAAAAACTAAGTTAGACTACTGTATTTGACCCTGGAGGTCATAATTTCAAAGGGATTGAGACCTTTGGTACAGTACTGCATATATGCAGCATTTGCAGTCAATGGGTCATGGCCAGAATTCAGAAACCAGTATTCCAAAAACCTCATGAATCAAAATTAAACAAGATTCCAGCAGATGAAAAATTTTGCTTAAATACTTTACTGTACAGTATGTGTTTTGAGACATCACAATGATAGACTTGGGAACCAGAAAGGGGAAAAGTTTGTCGTTGGTGAATTGAAAGTGGGTCAACCAATGAAGCAGTCCTGCTGTAAAACGTAACCAAACTTTAATTAGGCTAGGGAGACTGGAGTGTGACAGCTCAGAGAGGGGTGAAATGAAAGCAGAGGATTGGTCCATCCTAAGGCCAGCAATTTCAAGGGCTGTATTTTGCAAACAGCCCAGACTCTCATTTCTTATTCATATATTACATGAATAAGATAAAGATGGATGCTTATCTATTTCTTCCCTTGACCCTTGACCCTCAACTTCTTTCTGTTGATTGGACAATTCAAAAGTTCTGCTACTAACTTTCACCTCTACTTTAATATGTTGTATACTGCCTTTCAACAGCTGGTCAATGCTGCAATGCTACATGCTGTGCTAAATACCTCGACAGATAGGTCATCCTATTGTTCACCCCCCATGCAGTTTGATGCGCGACTTATCCAAGTAAACCTGACCGATAGAAGAATGCACCCATTTTTTTTTAATTGTCACTGCGCAGGACGATTCAACTATCAGCATCACCACGTGCCGTATATGTCAAACTTTACGATGCCTACATGTTACGCAAAGTCTAGAGTACATTGAAGTTTATTTTACGAGAAAATAAGGACATGCAGTCACATTTTTTTTTATTTCTCTCTACTGACTGACAGTTTCTAAAAGGCTTTGTGTTGCATTTTGGGAAAGCGTTTAACGTTTACAGGCAGGATACCCTGAGTTTGAAAGCTGTGACGGTTGAGCTCTGCAGGGAGCCACATTTACATCAGCATTTACATCAACATCTAAATCATCTGTTTTGAGTGCTGCAATAAAGTAGGTTAGTGTATGCATAGCAGAGACCACATGTGGGATCCATTTGCAACATATATGTAGAGTTTCCACTTATAAATACAGAGAATGCAGAGTAGAATTCTGCAGCACTTGGATAGGACAAAGGAGAGCTTACTCCTCTAACAGAGGGTGAAATGAGATGAAGGAGAGCTTACTCCTCTAACAGAGGGTGAAATGAGATGAAGGAGAGCTTACTCCTCTAACAGAGGGTGAAATGAGATGAAGGAGAGCTTACTCCTCTAACAGAGGGTGAAATGAGATGAAGGAGAACTTACTCCTCTAACAGAGGGTGAAATGAGATGAAGGAGAGCTTACTCCTCTAACAGAGGGTGAAATGAGATGAAGGAGAGCTCAAGAAATAGCAGAAACATTGAATCAAAATGAGAAGGAAAGTAGTACCACAGTCTAAGAGCAAATTAGAGCAAGAAAGAGTCATGTAGAGCAAGTACGAATAGGAAGAGTATGAAAGAGCAAGGAAGAGCAAGTACAGTACGAGCAAGGAGCAAGTGAGAGCAAGGAGCAAGGGAGAGCAACAAAGAGCAAGGAGCAAGGGAGAGCAACAAAGAGCAAGGAGCAAGGGAGAGCTAGAAAGAGAAAGGAAGAGCAAAACAGAGAAAGTAAGAGTAAGGAAAGCAATGAGGACTGAGGAGCAAGCAAGAGTAATTGATATTGATATATGAATTGTTAACATACATACAGTACTGGAGTATTACAGGTCTATTTTAATATTAATTCAATTGGTAAGTGAAAACAGGTACTGGAATAAAAGTCATTATATTAGTGCAATACTACACTAGTGTTAAAGTAAGTACAGTTCGTGCTATAAACTGCAGTGCAACCACATTATAATCCCTCTCAATCTGACAAAATGACAACACCAAGCAGCTTTCCCAAGCCCTGGCCGTTTGACGCATAGCCCAAATATGCAAAATGGAAGCTTCTGCAGAACAGGCTCATAACTTTTATGTAATCGCGTAGGAACCATCACAAATCGATGCCCTATCGAAACAATGTTCATTTGGACCAGCAATCAATCTGGGTCACTTTTGCCTCTCCACATAGCTACCGACCAATCAATCGACAGTGCTGACACGCTCAACAGACATAAATCCTTTGCATACCAAACGGCTCAGCCAGCGACTGGCGCATCGTAATTAATTGGTTTGCACTATGCCTTAACGCAGAGGTATTGTAAACCTCATAAATACTTAATAAGTCTATAGCTCTTTACGCAACGGCCTTTGTTTTAAAACCTTCTTGAAGTAGACATGTTGCAGATCCCTAAAGCTGGACATAAACTTGTACAATCATCAATGCACACTTACATCATGTTTAATGTATTGAAAGAGACAGAGGGATGTCACAAAGTGGGAACATTCCTCTCAGATGAGTAGGGACCCTTATCACCTTTACACTACATAACAAATCACTTTCTGGACACTCACCCATCCCCACTCTTCCCTACTCTTCCCCACTCCCAACCCTCCCCCACTCCCCACTGATACAGTACTACTGATGCATTACTACTGATGCAATCCTAATACAGTACTACTGATACAGTACTGATGCAGTACTACTGATGCAGCACTACTGATGCAATACTACTGCTATAGTACAACTGATACAGTTCTGATACAGTACCACTTACACAGTAAGTTACTGATGCATTACTACTGATGCAGTACTGATACAGTACTACTGATACAGTACAACTAGCACAGTACTACTACAGTAATACAGTACTACTAATACAGTACTACTAGTACAGTACTACTGATACAGTACTACTGATAGTTACTGATACAGTACTACTGATACAGTACTACTAGTACAGTACTGCTCATACAGTACTACTAGTACAGTACTACTAATATAGTACTACTAGTAGAGTACTACTGATACAGTACTACTAATGCATTACCACTGACGCAGTACTACTGATACAGTACTACTAATACAGTACTACTAATACAGTACTACTAGTACAGTACTATTGATACAGTACTACTGATGCATTACTACTGATACAGTAATACTAACGCAGTACTACTGATATAGTACTACTAGCACAGTACGACTAATACAATACTTCTAGTACAGTACGACTAATACAATACTACTAGTACAGTACTACTAGTACAGTACTACTAATACAGTGCTACTAGTACAGTACTGATAGAGTACTACTGATGCATTACTACTGATACAGTACTACTTATACAGTACTACTAGTACAGTAATATTACTAGTACAGTACTACTAGTACAGTATTACTAATACAGTACTACTGATACAGTACTACTAATACAGTACTACTAGTACAGTATTATTACTGATGCTGTATTATTATTATTACTGATTACTGATGCTGTACTGATACAGTACTACTGACACAGTACTACTGATACAGTACTACTAGTACAGTAATACTAGTACAGTAATATTACTAGTACAGTACTACTAGTACAGTATTACTAATACAGTACTACTGATACAGTACTACTAATACAGTACTACTAGTACAGTAATACTAGTACAGTAATATTACTAGGACAGTAATATTACTAGTACAGTATTACTAATACAGTACTACTGATACAGTACTACTAATACAGTACTACTAGTACAGTACTACTAATGCAGTACTACTGATACAGTACTACTAATACAGTACTACTAGTACAGTACTCAGTACTACTGATACAGTACTACTGATGCATTACTACTGATACAGTACTAGTACAGTACTACTAGTATAGTACTACTAGTACAGTATTACTGTACTAGTTGTACTGTACTAGTACAGTACTACTAGAACAGTATTACTAATACAGTACTACTGATACAGTACTACTAATACAGTACTACTAGTACAGTACTACTAATGCAGTACTACTGATACAGTACTAATACAGTACTACTAGAACAGTACTCAGTACTACTGATACAGTACTACTGATGCATTACTACTGATACAGTACTACTAGTACAGTACTACTAGTACAGTACTACTAGTACAGTATTACTGTACTAGTACAGTACTACTTATGTACAATTCAGACAGATCTGACTCTCCTAGTACATTATTATACAGTATTATCATGTGAGTTACTGTATAAGCTGTACAGGCCTAATTATATGTGGGTCAGCTCAGCTTGTAGGCGTTAACAACAAATGACCATGGCAATGCAATACTCTATGAAATATATATCACAGACACCCCAGGAAAATGTATGAACTTTTGAACTTGACCAAGTGCTCATTAATAAACAGCTGTTTTAATTCGAATGGAGGTCAACAAGCTTTAGTTTTTTATTCAAGAGTCTATTTTCGTTCTTTTTTTTTAATGAGGACATGATTAATTCAGTCCAAACTGCATTTATGTTTCATAATCATCTGCCAATGAAATTGTGGAAAAATCCTTAAAAAATACAACTTTTATCAATCTAAATTTAGATCTCCTTGGTGCAGTAGACAGTTTGAATGTGAAACTGAAACTGCAAATATGCAGTTTTGTAACTTAAAATATCCCAAACTAGGTAAAATAGTTGGCATCAACCTACATCACCGTGGTGATACTGAAATGAAACCAAGACAGTGGTAGGCCTATGAGCCAACGGAACATGAGTTTTACTGGCCCAAAGCTTGTGTTCTATTCACCATTGAACCTACTGTACACACAGTGTAGATATATTGTTAGTTTGCAACAATCCTTTAGAAAAAACAAATTTTCTGTTCAAGCAGACAAATATTAAGACCTGGTTGTCCTTAAAAATTGTTGTGATACTATATAAATTTTACTGATGAATGTCTTAATGTATACAGGTAAAGTACATTATAGCACAGTACACTTAAAGGGACTTAAGCTTGGACAGACAAAATTGCCATCTGGTCAGGAACTGGTTTGTGCTACTAGCCAACACATCAATATTAAAGTCCTAATATTATTCTAAACTTGTTTGAGAAGATTTTTACCTCACTGTTGTTGCTTTTATTATTTTCAAAGAAAAAAAAAAGTTTCAAGTGTGCAACTCTATGGCCCTAAAAGGTAACCATACAGTTAAATGCCGCGTTGAACACACTACTTGTAAAAAATTATACCGTACTGGATATAGATATGCACAATTAATATTGCAGAATTATTTGCATTTGCTGTGGTTTATGAAGTTCCAAGAATTCATCAATGGTATTTCATCAATGATCACATTAGTATTATTAACCAGGTACAGTATGTAACTCAGTCACTCAGGTTTGGCAGGGGTCCATGATACAATTGATCACATTAGTATTATTAACCAGGTACAGTAAGTAACTCAGTCACTCAGGTTTGGCAGGGGTCCATGATACAATTGATCACATTAGTATTATTAACCAGGTACAGTATGTAACTCAGTCACTCAGGTTTGGCAGGGGTCCATGATACAATTGATCACATTAGTATTATGGACCAGGTACAGTATGTAACTCAGTCACTCAGGTTTGGCAGGGGTCCATGATACAATTGATCACATTAGTATTATGGACCAGGTACAGTATGTAACTCAGTCACTCAGGTTTGGCAGGGGTCCATGATACAAATGATCACATTAGTAATATTAACCAGGTACAGTAAATAACTCAGTCACTCAGGTTTGGCAGGGGTCCATGATACAATTGATCACATTAGTATTATTAACCAGGTACAGTATGTAACTCAGCCACTCAGGTTTGGCAGGGGTCCATGATACAATTGATCACATTAGTATTATTAACCAGGTACAGTATGTAACTCAGTCACTCAGGTTTGGCAGGGGTCCATGATACAATTGATCACATTAGTATTATTAACCAGGTACAGTAAGTAACTCAGTCACTCAGGTTTGGCAGGGGTCCATGATACAATTGATCACATTAGTATTATTAACCAGGTACAGTATGTAACTCAGTCACTCAGGTTTGGCAGGGGTCCATGATACAATTGATCACATTAGTATTATTAACCAGGTACAGTAAGTAACTCAGTCACTCAGGTTTGGCAGGGGTCCATGATACAATTGATCACATTAGTATTATCATGGAGGTTACCTCCATGGTATTATTAACCAGGTACAGTAAGTAACTCAGTCACTCAGGTTTGGCAGGGGTCCATGATACAATTGATCACATTAGTATTATTAACCAGGTACAGTATGTAACTCAGTCACTGCTTTCTCAAGCTGACAGTACAATCAACAGTATGTAAGGTAGTGTTACAGTAGTTCATATTTTCTGCATTATTAATACAGTAGCTGTCACACATGTGCACTATGATACAATGCTAAATTGAGCCATAAAATCAGACCTGTTGACATCAATCTCTCACTACATCTTTATGAAAACAATTTTCTGTCAAATGACAAAAGTCTGCAAGCATTAGACTGATATGACAAAACTTCCCGTGGTTAAAGCTCATAATTGAAAGTCTCTCCCAAATATTAAAGTGACATTTCATCACAGCTATGGGACAACTTGAAGAGATTCTTCAAATTTCAATTCAGTTTTATTGTATCACTTAATGTCCCAGTTTCAAGTTCTTCACATTTTTTTTTGACAAATGGAAGAGGTATGTGTTGCTCTGATTCCACCCACTGCAGTTGTGTCCTCCTCCCCTTCCTCTATGTTGTACAGTTTATACACTGTATGTACACAATGTATGTTTACTGTGTCCATGTATGCAGGTCACTGACCGTTCCTTGTACGTCTCTGTACAGAAGAGTGCAACTCAATCCAAACACCTTCAATGTTTCAACCAATGCAGGAATAAACAACTGTCGATTGAAAGATTACAAATAGGATGGTGTACAAAGGTGATTAATATCACAATTTAAGTGTTGAGCTATTCTCTTAGAAGACAATGGTGAATCCAGAGTAAGTTTTGTCCAATTTGTTGCACACAGCATGAATGTAAATGTCCAGCCCTGAGGCAGGCAGCCTTCTTGTGTCTTGTTAATTAAGGATTATTGAAGACCACATTCTGATCTGAATCCTGACTATTTGCCTTTAAGCTTTTTAAAGTAGATTCTGTTCAATGCTTCCTACCTCATTTTCTAACTTCTCCTAAAACAAACCCCACTGCCACAGTAGAGGAAATTACAAGAATGGCATCACATGAGTGTCCGGATTAATGAGATAAAGAGCTTGTTGCTGAGCAAAATAGCAAACAATTTTTTTTTTTATAATACGATGAAAAGGATTGAAGAAATGGTTTTAAAAAAATTTGAGGTTGTATGTCATTGTTTATAAACAGACTTAAAGACCAACTATGGAGACTTTTCGATGAACATAAAATCCCACCATTTTTCATGTATGTAATCCTTAACTGACTCCAATTACATTGCTGTAATTAACTTTACCAATTTCGGACGTTAAATACGTGAAAAATGGGACGAAAAGTCAGCTTCTATTTCAGACATTCCTGAAACATTCCTAAGACATCAGGTGACCATGTGACGTCAACGTTTGTATACCTCACTCACAACTATACTTTTAGTGTGTAAAGTCGTATACTTGAGCTGCCAAAAACATTAACGATATTTCTCCTTTTTCCTCAAAATGCCACAATTCTGTGTTGTTGGAGGTTGCAGTTATACCTCATCCAACAAAAGCATCAGCTTTTTTAGATTTCCGAGTAAAAGAACCGACGTAAAACGCCGCAGACTTTGGATCAATTTTTTGAGATCCACGCGGAAAGATTTTTCAGCACCCGGAGTATCTCATGCCCATGAGTCCATATGCATGACCCTGCTTCTGTGTATGCTGCAAAAGTCTCATTCTGTGAAAATTATATACTGTCGATAGCTGTGTCGGACCATGGTCGGACATAGCTAATGTGAAATTGACCGTAAACACGCCCTGGACGTCCTTACATGTAACATTATATCACGCAATTGACAGTAATATATTTACTGTAAGAGATGACCGTATATATATACCGTGCCAAGGGTATAGCATTGTTAGTACATGTACGGTAGTTAGTTACAACTCTCGCCGGTGTTGGCTCACAGCATGTGTAAATAGCCATGTTAGGATTTATCTATTTCATTTGTTGTATTCCAGTATCGTGAGTTCGTGATACATGTGTAATATTGTCCGTTCTGTTTATTCCGACATCTGCATGTTCCAAGGAGTTGAATAAAAACGGTAGTATGTAGCGATCGGACGTTTTATTTCGTTAGTGACTGTCTTGTGATTGTGGGATGTTACTGGTCAAGGCCTGTTTCAACTAGACCTAACTCTATGGAATTACACAGAGTCACGGTAGTTTTTCGCCCAGGATTGAACAAGAAACGTGGATTAGGATATTCACTGCTAAATTTGTTTATTGACAGGATACTTTTTCTGTGTTTGTACTTTTGGATATTAAAACGAGTAAGTACTAAGTATATTGTACCGTACGGACCTATTGACGCTACGCTATGTAAAAGATGCCTCCATTTGAGTGGAAAGTTTGCTAATAAAATAAGCAATTTAACTAAAATTTCTGCTTATAATTGTCTTAAAACTTGTTGTTAACCTTCATGTGTTCTTGTTTTAAGCTAACAGCTTTTCAAACGCTCGAAACTGGAAGTCAAAAACAGTACAATTGTTCGCTATCTGTGTACAAACAGTGCCTATATCAGCGTTTGATTTTCGCGGTATACAAACTTTGACGTCACACGGTGACCAGAGGCTCCTTTGGGTCAATCTCTGTTTTCAGACATTCCAGAGGTTCATGTCACGTGACTACCCAAAATGTCCATTTTCGTGGTCGTTTTTTGATGGGTTATAGTGGGTTTTCGAAGATTATTATTTACACATGTTGATTATGGGTATGTAAACTCCTAAATTAATGGAAAATCTAAAAAAAAAAAATTGCCTCCATATTTGGTCTTTAATGAAACGTTAGCATTGACATGTTTAATAAACTGACAAGTGGATAACTAACAACCAAATTGGTGCAGAATATATGGTACATTTTATTAAGATGAAATGTTTTGTCAGTAGAAACTTCAGTATATTGAACAAAATGAGGTGACTACACTATCGCCAAACATATGTACAAATTCTTAACTCAATGCCCTTGAAACTGTTCACAAGATGTTGTGTTCCGTCACCCGGTCCTTGCCCCTGATTCCTAACAACGCTAGGACTCTAATACAAACACCAGGCTGTATGGACGCAGCGGGCATCGCTCGGCCTATGCATTGGACTCCCACTCGACTGACAAACAGGCTCTGATGGAAAAGTCTGTTAATGTTAACAGAGGGAACTTTGGCATATTCATCAAGATCATTGTTCCCATGGGTGCCGGTTGCCCAGGAAGGATGTTTCGTTAATAACTCGTTAATATCTCTGTCGTGGCGTTGTGTTCTAGTCGAAGACACAAATGCACATGCTGTGTGCTGGGGGAGAGAGCATTAGTACCATGCAAACGTGAGACACAGGGAGAACAAATAAAAGAAGGATTGGACAGTATCAGGGTATACAGATACACAGCCCAATGGAATGTGTGGAATGAGAAGCACTTCTCAATAGGACAGCACCGTACATCGTATACTGTATCCATTAGTACATCCCTACACTACACCTGAAGTATACAGTATGCACTGTGGATGGGTTGAGGTTTAGTTGCATATATCTATAATATAGTGTCAGTATATAACATACTGTAGATGCACATCCATTACATTAGTACATCCATTAGTACATCCCTACACTACATTAGTACATCACTACACCTGAAGTATACAGTATGCACTGTGGATGGGTTGAGGTTTAGTTGCATATATCTATAATATAGTGTCAGTATATAACATACTGTAGATGCACATCTTACATTAGTACATCCATTAGTACATCCCTACACTACATTAGTACATCCCTACACTACACCTGAAGTATACAGTATGCACTGTGGATGGGTTGAGGTTTAGTTGCATATATCTATAATATAGTGTCAGTATACACTGTAGATGCACAGAAAGTATGATATACTGCATACATCTACAACAAGTGCACCCCTCCCCCACCCCTCCCTTTTCCTTTCTTTTCTTCATTCAGCTGTCCATATAATCTTTTCTTTAAGCAGGTCAAAAACTTTCAAAGATCCATAACTTGCATTTTTGCAATGCAACAAGGGTCTGTTGGAGGACAGTCCTGTACTTACTGGGCAGTGTGTGAATAACACCTCAATGTCAATTATGCATGTAAAATGCTGCACGTACAGGCACTGTTAGCAGGTACAGTGAGTCTGTCCATAGTGATTCATGTTGCCGGTGAGCACAACATGTACACTATCCTAATGTAATTCATTAGTGCAGTGTTGTTGATGTTGTGTGCACAGAGCTGTTGATATGTTAAGAGCAGGTTGAGTGTGCATGCATGCGAAACGTACAGTAGGAGCTCAACAGTTGAAAACAGGTCTGAATGTACAAAAGAACATTCCACAAACTATTTTGTGACTCGTACTATAGCCTAGCTCAAGAGTGCCCTGTTGCTCAGTATGCTATTAAAAGAGTAATTTATTAGTTCTGTTAAATACTACATTGCACACGTTTAGCAGCACGGTATGAAAAAAAAAATGAACTAAGTTGATACACATTAGTATAGCAGCAGTCAAACTAAGTGTTCAAAGAATGTTCACTACTTCTTAATATTTATAACCACAATTGATCCACAACACTCAATAGCTGCACTAGTAATTATGCAAATTGTTTACATAAATGA
The DNA here is from genome assembly GCF_037975245.1 of Apostichopus japonicus. Lineage (NCBI taxonomy): Eukaryota > Metazoa > Echinodermata > Holothuroidea > Aspidochirotida > Stichopodidae > Apostichopus > Apostichopus japonicus. The sequence goes on from NC_092561.1 coordinate 20,898,775, forward strand.
TTCCCTTCATGAGCAATGCATTAATGATAACATATCATTTTTAAAACAAATTTGGAACATTTTGTAGCTCATCTCTAGAGACTAAATTTGTAAATTACAAGGGTAAGTACTCGAACATGATGCAGCACAGTAAAAAAACAACACTCTCATGTACAGGACTTATAGCTATTTTAAAGCAGCATTTTGCGTCCTCGACTATGATTTTTTTTTCAACCTCACTGACTCCACTATGCCATAACGACATACATAACTAGCTTATCTATTTATATTTTACTTCAAATGGTGGCATAAAAGTCGAAAAAATTGCAACTTTCAACTTTGTTGTTCTCCAGGATATTTTCCGTTGGGAACCCAATAAACCTCGCCCATAATATGAATATTTAAACACTACGAACGTCATTGACAGATACGTAATATAACACCACGCTTGATTTGTGTACAGTCTATATGGCAGTTCTACCAGTGAGTTGCATAACATCTCCCTGGTTGTACCAACGCAAAGTCTTGAATCTATTTTTAGCAACGGCTCATAACTAAACCTGCATCTCTGATTGGTTGAATTCAAACTAGTGGGTTTGGGAACTGAATGCGATTAATTTTGTAAGTGGAATACTCGCCAATTTACGTTTTTGGCAGGGAAAAACTTTGCCAATATCTTTATTTGCTGTTTTGTGATTTGATGTATGTAAAAAACTCGATGGACATGTCAAAAAAGTAGAAAACGGCGACCAAACGCAAAATGCTCATGAATAAACATACTATTCACTGATTGGTGGAATTCAAACTAGTGGATTTGGAGATATGAAAACTTTGTCGAGGACACTTTTTACTCGTTATCGACATAAATCGTTAATTACTCGCTAATTAACGCTCTTGGCAGGATGAAACTTGGATGGTATCTTAGTTTGCTGTTTTATGATTGATACATGTAAAAAAATCGATGCACATGTTAAAAAGATGGAACAAAGCGACACAACGCAAAATGCTGCTTTAATGTTTTTATTGTAAAACTGTAAAATATGGTATTTGGGGAACTCTAGCCCACACACTCTTCAGAAAATGTTTCAAACCTTTCGATCCAAGGTTAAAATTATGAAGTGAATAATAGAGCACAACAATAGCTAAATTATTGTGATCAATCTATAGAAATGGCAATTATGACATCACAATGCACAATGCATTTCTGTACAGTACATTTTATGTGGCATGTTCCAATTGTAATACAGACCTGATGGTTAAAAGTTTCTGCTCACTTTAGCCATTAAAAGAAAACACACATGTTCTAAATTTGCAGCACCCAAAAGTAGACCATTTTCACCTTAAACTTTTAAGTAATTCTGATCTTCCAAATGTTGTTTGCAATTTTACCAAATTTAACTGAGTATTACTCTTGAAAATAAGATCACAACTTGAAATCAAACTGAGATAATTTCCTAGACTTTTTTCAAATGTTCAGGAGTACAACTAAAAGACTCTAAGCATGAGTATAAGAAATGACATCTAGCACTAGTAGTAGATACATACTGTACATAGCTAGATTTTCTAAGCTAGATTTTCAAACTGTTCATCTGGGGAAGTATAAATCACAGAGCAAATCCAGCAGCCTACTCGGGCTGGTACTTGTACAAGGACACATACTGTAGTAACTATGCTTGCATCAGCCTACTCGGGCTGGTACTTGTACAAGGACACATACTGTAGTAACTATGCTTGCATCAGCCTACTCGGGCTGGTACTTGTACAAGGACACATACTGTAGTAACTATGCTTGCATCAGCCTACTCGGGCTGGTACTTGTACAAGGACACATACTGTAGTAACTATGCTTGCATCAGCCTACTCGGGCTGGTACTTGTACAAGGACACATACTGTAGTAACTATGCTTGCATCAGCCTACTCGGGCTGGTACTTGTACAAGGACACATACTGTAGTAACTATGCTTGCATCAGCCTACTCGGGCTGGTACTTGTACAAGGACACATACTGTAGTAACTATGCTTGCATAGTCATGACTAAGAAATAGTTGGGAGTCTTCCAAAAGCCAGCTGTGCCTCTGAGCATGAAATGAAAATTTTGCAAAGAAGATTTTCAAAATGCCAAACTGGAATAGTATTTATGAGCAAATCTCCAAATCCACAAGGGCTGGTACTAGGAGGACATAGCTTTGCTTCAAAATTCCTGAGTAGGAGCTAGTTGGGAGACTTTTGAAAGCACTGTTTACACCGTAGGACACAAATAAGTCCTGCCACTGTTTGTAAACATGACTTCTCTTTGAAGCTTGCCTCCCCCCCAATAATAACTGTATTTGCCTCCCCCCAATAATAACTGTATTTGCCTCCCCCCCAATAATAACTGTATTTGCCTCCCCCCCAATAATAACTGTATTTGCCTCCCCCCCAATAATAACTGTATTTGCCTCCCCCCCCCAATAATAACTGTATTTGCCCCCCCCCCCCAATAATAACTGTATTTGCCTCCCCCCAATAATAACTGTATTTGCCTCCCCCCCAATAATAACTGTATTTGCCCCCCCAATAATAACTGTATTTGCCTCCCCCCCCAATAATAACTGTATTTGCCTCCCCCCCAATAATAACTGTATTTGCCTCCCCCCCAATAATAACTGTATTTGCCTCCCCCCCAATAATAACTGTATTTGCCCCCCAATAATAACTGTATTTGCCCCCCCAATAATAACTGTATTTGCCTCCCCCCCAATAATAACTGTATTTGCCTCCCCCCCAATAATAACTGTATTTGCCTCCCCCCCAATAATAACTGTATTTGCCCCCCCCAATAATAACTGTATTTGCCTCCCCCCCAATAATAACTGTATTTGCCTCCCCCCCAATAATAACTGTATTTGCCTCCCCCCCAATAATAACTGTATTTGCCTCCCCCCAATAATAACTGTATTTGCCCCCCCAATAATAACTGTATTTGCCCCCCCAATAATAACTGTATTTGCCTCCCCCCCAATAATAACTGTATTTGCCTCCCCCCCAATAATAACTGTATTTGCCTCCCCCCAATAATAACTGTATTTGCCTCCCCCCTCCCCCCCCTCCCCCCAATAATAACTGTATTTGCCCCCCCAATAATAACTGTATTTGCCCCCCCCAATAATAACTGTATTTGCCTCCCCCCCAATAATAACTGTATTTGCCTCCCCCCTCCCCCCCCCTCCCCCCAATAATAACTGTATTTGCCCCCCCCAATAATAACTGTATTTGCCCCCCAATAATAACTGTATTTGCCTCCCCCCCAATAATAACTGTATTTGCCTCCCCCTCCCCCCCAATAATAACTGTATTTGCCTCCCCCCAATAATAACTGTATTTGCCTCCCCCCTCCCCCCTCCCCCCAATAATAACTGTATTTGCCTCCCCCCCTCCCCCCAATAATAACTGTATTTGCCCCCCCCCAATAATAACTGTATTTGCCCCCCCCAATAATAACTGTATTTGCCTCCCCCCCAATAATAACTGTATTTGCCTCCCCCCTCCCCCCAATAATAACTGTATTTGCCCCCCCCCCAATAATAACTGTATTTGCCCCCCCCCCCAATAATAACTGTATTTGCCTCCCCCCCAATAATAACTGTATTTGCCTCCCCCCTCCCCCCCCAATAATAACTGTATTTGCCTCCCCCCAATAATAACTGTATTTGCCTCCCCCCTCCCCCCTCCCCCCAATAATAACTGTATTTGCCTCCCCCCTCCCCCCTCCCCCTCCCCCCAATAATAACTGTATTTGCCTCCCCCCTCCCCCCAATAATAACTGTATTTGCCCCCCCCCCAATAATAACTGTATTTGCCCCCCCCCCCAATAATAACTGTATTTGCCTCCCCCCGAATAATAACTGTATTTGCCTCCCCCCTCCCCCCCCCCAATAATAACTGTATTTGCCTCCCCCCAATAATAACTGTATTTGCCTCCCCCCCTCCCCCCTCCCCCCAATAATAACTGTATTTGCCTCCCCCCTCCCCCCTCCCCCTCCCCCCCAATAATAACTGTATTTGCCCCCCCCCTCCCCCCAATAATAACTGTATTTGCCTCCCCCCTCCCCCCCCCAATAATAACTGTATTTGCCTCCCCCCAATAATAACTGTATTTGCCTCCCCCCCTCCCCCCTCCCCCCAATAATAACTGTATTTGCCTCCCCCCTCCCCCCTCCCCCTCCCCCCCAATAATAACTGTATTTGCCTTTGGCATCTTTACAAGCTACCTGATACTTTTACTGATCACAAAATCAGATATTGAAGATTTGTCTTCTGGCAAACGGTTTGATTGTAAATAAGTAAGATTGCAACTTGAGATGAATTACTGTGCATGCATGTATACATGTGCGGTTGGTACTCATTATAGACTATGCATGCTATATAAACATGTACAGTATATGCAGGCTATATAAACATGTACCGTATGCTATATAAACGTACAGTATGCATGCTATATAAACATGTACAATGCATACTATATAAACATGTACAGTATATGCATGCTATATAAACATGTACAGTATATGCATGCTATATAAACATGTACAGTATGCATGCTATATATACATGTACAGTATGCATGATATATAAACTTGTACAATGTATGCTATATAAACATGTACAGTATGCATGATATATAAACATGTACAGTATGCATGCTATATAAACATGTACAGCATGCATGCTATATAAACATGTACAGTATGCATGATATATAAACTTGTACAATGTATGCTATATAAACATGTACAGCATGCATGCTATATAAACATGTACAGTATGCATGATATATAAACTTGTACAATGCATGCTATATAAACATGTACAGCATGCATGCTATAAAATGTACAGTATGCAAGATATATAAACTTGTACAATGTATGCTATATAAACATGTACAGCATGCATGCTATATAAACATGTACAGCATGCATGCTATATAAACATGTACAGTATGCATGATATATAAACATGTACAGCATGCATGCTATAAACATGTACAGTATGCAAGATATATAAACTTGTACAATGTATGCTATATAAACATGTACAGCATGCATGCTATATAAACATGTACAGTATGCATGATATATAAACATGTACAGCATGCATGCTATAAACATGTACCGTATGGACACTATATAAACATGTACAGTATGCATGCTATATAAACATGTACAGTATGCATGATATATAAACTTGTACAATGCATGCTATATAAACATGTACAGCATGCATGCTATATAAACATGTACAGCATGCATGATATATAAACTTGTACAATGCATGCTATATAAACATGTACAGTATGCATGATATATAAACATGTACAGCATGCATGCTATATAAACATGTACAGTATGCATGATATATAAACATGTACAGCATGCATGCTATATAAACATGTACAGTATGCATGATATATAAACATGTACAGCATGCATGCTATAAACATGTACCATATGGACACTATATAAACATGTACAGTATGCATGCTATATAAACATGTACAGTATGCATGATATATAAACTTGTACAATGCATGCTATATAAACATACATGTACAGTATGCATGATATATAAACATGTACAGCATGCATGCTATAAACATGTACCGTATGCACACTATATAAACATGTACAGTATGCATGCTATATAAACATGTACAGTATAGCATGCAGAAATCTATGATGGATTAATTGATACAGTAACCATCACAAATTATGGAATTTATGATGAAACAAATCAACACAATATTATTAGCCCCAATCACTGCAACAGTAATTGTCACATAGTAATTGCTATATGTATACAGTACACTAACAGGATAGGGAACAATTTTAGAGTTCACATCATGTGTAGCACTGATTTTTTCTCTCATTAAATACTATAGGTTTCTGTGTAGAAAATTGCTGCGTACATCTTTACACTCGTATACGTAGAACTTGACCATGTTATATAGCATTTTGTGATCAATTATTCCTGAACATTATGTTAATGGTCAGCCCCCTCCCTTCCCCAAATATGCTAGGAAGTTAAATTTTGGTTACACACGCTCATGCAGCTTACTGCCACTCCAAAGGTAGTTTATAAACACTGAGGGTACAGTACTGAATTATCCTCAACAATCCTAGGACTAACTTGAAGGATCAAAGCCTTTAGGAAGTTACTTTTGAAGATAACTTCGAGCTATTTTTGTTAACATGTAAACATTTACGGCCAATATGACAACTGACAACCTTGAAAGGCACTACGATCCTAATCCAAAATCCATGACCATCAAAGTTCTGCTTGACTTGAAATTAATACTATAAAAGTTTGTTTTTATCTCAGTGACTTTAGATCTTTAATAAAACTTCTGTTACTTTCTAAAACTGTCATTGTGAGTACACTGGCGAGTAAGATGGATAATTTTACAATGAATATAAATAATTTAATTATGTAAATAAGACAAACCTACCAGCCAGCTTGTAGCAATACCTGCTATATACAGGTGAAGTCAACTCAAGCCTGGACTGTATTGTTTACCTACCTCACAGAAACTTTATGATCTCATTACAAAATGTCAAGTACGCACCAACTTGCTACCATTGAATGCAAAACCACTCCATTGGTTGATAAGTCAATCTTAAGTCAAAGTGCCTGCCAGCCAGTTATTGTCTTGTTTTGGTTTCTGTCTTTTGTGTTGTTGTTTGTTTTATTTGTTGTTGTTTTGTTTTGTTTTCTATCTTTTTTCTCTTTCTTCCTTTCTTTCTGTCTTTCTTCCTTTCTTTCTCTTTGCTCTTTTTTATTTTTAAACTGAACTCGTAAACTTTCCAGCTGTTGTTCACTATACAACTTTACACTATTCATGTACATTAACTTCCTGCTTTGGCATCCACACTGTGAGTACCAGTACAACCCATAAGGTTACAGAGCTGCAAGCTTGGTTGGAGAACAGTTCTGCATGTATATACTGTACAGTATATACAGTAAAAGGACTTTAAAGCTGTTTCAACCTTTAGGTTTCTTTCAAATTCTGGAAAGAAACTGAACCATAAAAACAGGTTGCCATTTAAATATGCATGCCTAGAAACTTGTGTCATTTTCTAACATTTACAGCAATCTTTGCAAGTACACACAGAAACCGCTACTCATAAGTATGCCAAACCATTGTACCTCATCACTAATCCAGATATTGTACCACATCAGTGAGCCCTATATATCATTGCCTCATCACTACTCCAGATATTGTACCTCATCAGCCTATCACTGTGCCTCATCACTAATCCAGATATTGTACCACATCAGTGAGCCATATAAACCACATCATTAATCCAGATATTGTACCTCATTGATGAGTTAGCCACTTCCCTGCTCATAACTAATCCAGATATTGTACCTCATCAGCCTATCACTGTGCCTCATCACTAATCCAGTAATTGTACCTCATCAGTGAGCCCTTTCACTGTACCTCATCACTAATCCAGTTATTGCACCTCATCAGTAAGCCATTTCACTGCTCATAACTAATCCAGATATTGTACCTCATCAGCCTATCATCGTGCCTCATCACTAATCCAGATATTGTACCTCATCAGCCTATCACTGTGCCTCATCACTAATCCAGTTATTGTACCTCATCAGTTAGCCATTTCACTGCTCAAAACTAATCCAGATATTGTTCCTCATCAGCCTATCACTGTGCCTCATCACTAATCCAGTTATTGTACCTCATCAGTTAGCCATTTCCCTGCTCATAACTAATCCTGATATTGTACCTCATCAGCCTATCACTGTGCCCCATCACTAATCCAGTTACTGTACGTCATCAGTGAGCCATATAAACCTAATCACTAATCCAGTTATTGTACCTCATTGATGAGTTAGCCACTTCCCTGCTCATAACTAATCCAGATATTGTACCTCATCAGCCTATCATCGTGCCTCATCACTAATCCAGTTATTGTACCTCATCAGTGAGCCCTTTCACTGTATCTCATCACTAATCCAGTTATTGCACCTCATCAGTAAGCCATTTCACTCCTCATAACTAATCCAAATATTGTACCTCATCAGCCTATCACTGTGCCTCATAACTAATCCAGATATTGTACCTCATCAGCCTATCACTGTGCCTCATCACTAATCCAGTTATTGTACCTCATCAGTTAGCCATTTTCCTGCTCATAACTAATCCAGATATTGTACCTCATCAGCCTATCACTGTGCCTCATCACTAATCCAGTTATTGTACCTCATCAGTGAGCTCTTTCACTGCTCATAACTAATCCAGATATTGTACCTCATCAGCCTATCACTGTGCCTCATCACTAATCCAGTTACTGTATGTCATCAGTGAGCCCTATCATTGTGTCTTGTCACTACTCCAGATATTGAACCTCATCAGCCTATCACTGTGCCTCATCACTAATCCAGTTACTGTATGTCATCAGTGAGCCCTATCATTGTGTCTTGTCACTACTCCAGATATTGCACCTCATCAGCCTATGAGCCTAGCGTTATTATACCTCATCAGCGAGCCCAATACCCTGACCAATCCTCCACCCTGGGAATCCATTAATTCCAAGGGGCCTGAACCAACAGCCACAGCCTACAAACCTAACCTGCAGACTGTAATCCAATGATATCACAACAGTCACTTTCTTAGGGGAAATTCCAGCTAAGAATGGTATGCATATCATACACTGTATTAGTCTTCCCATGGGGCTTGCATTCCTCAGTACTATGACATCATACTCTGACAAGGTTTACACTTTGTTATTTATTACTGTGTACTGTCTGTTGCAGTTGGTTAATCCGTACAGTGGCACTGCATGCTGTAAGCTGCATTCCACAGTACAGTACTCTCTGTGTGGGCTCTGTAGCCTACTGCAATAAAACCATGTATGCAAGGGGGTTGCACAGGCTAGGCCAGTATAGATGTTCATATAGTATTTCTACTTAGTGAGTCTGTTAATTGTTCGCATATTTTATTTCTATGGAAGGTAAAAACTTCCAGCAAATTATAAGCTTGATTCAAGAGGGATTTTAAAAGTTACTGTAACAAATAAACAGATACTTAACAGACATTTTAGTACAAGTTTCAACAGCATGAGTATGACTATTGTACGTGTGTATAATTCCCCTTAAGTACAAGGCTCTAAGCACAAGTACAAGCTTACAAATTTTGCATTAAGTTAGCTCGGACTATACTACTATTGGAAATTCCCCTAGTACAGATAAGAGCACAAATCCCCATTGATGAGTACTCACAGGGAAATATAAGTAACTGCCAGAATACAAACTTGTCCTGCCTCACTCGTCACATGGATGAGTACTCACAGGGAAATATAAGTAACTGCCAGAATACAAACTTGTCCTGCCTCACTCGTCAATTGCTTCAAGTCTGCAAAATAGTTTTAGACACAATTCAACTTGACTTCAGCGACCTCAGTTCTGTATAATTAGATCCTCAGACATGTTACTTCCACTGTATGGTATATCCATAGATACATTAATACTGTACTACTACTACACCACTGCTGTACTTATTGCACATGAGAACTAACAACAACTTTACCCTTGATAGAATCGCAACAGTTAGCTGACCAGGACGTCCACCGATGTATTTCTATAATTCATTAATTAGTAAATTCATAGATTAATAGGAAAAAAATCATAAATTTATGACTTTTACAAATCAGTATAAATGATCAGATAAACATTGAGAGCAACTCAAGGAATTCATTCACTATTCAAAACAGCCTTTTTCCCTTTCCTTTGGGGGAGGGGGGTGGGGGAGGGAGGGTGAATTTGTTTTCTTACAGAAGCCTTCATTCTCATATATCTACTAACAAACAAAGCGCAAAGTCCACATGTACCTAGAAATATCATTTAGCTAATTATTGGACAAACAATGATTTAAAATTGATTGGTTCTATAATTTTTACATGAGAAAATCAAAAGTTGGGTTTCAGACTGAGCAAAGAGCAAACCATTTATTATAAATTTGGAACAAACTGAAAACATGACAATTTACTGTTTATACTTGTTCTTCAAAGTTGCTTAATTTCCAGCACTTCCATCAATTATTGATGACAACCAAAAAGAACAAATATCACAGAGTACTGTTACAGTATGTCGTTTGAGTCTTTTACATTTTTGCGTTACCGACAGTCTCTAACTGTAATTCTATGGTAAGTTGTGTCCAGTTACATACATATATATTGCACAGACTATACACAAGACTCAAGGGAATTATTAGCATGTACATGCCAACTCCTATGGTTTGCTGTGAGACTCAGTTTTATCATGTCCTCTTTCATTGGGATCTCCAAAACTCACAAAACCAAACCTTAAACCAGTCAAAAGATAAGAAAATCAGATTCATGTGTTTGGAGTCATCGATTATTCCAAGTTGTTGTTTTAAGGTCAAAACAATGGGTTTTATTTGACTGTAAAATCACCAGGTTGTGGGGGATTACACACTTTGCAGGAGGGGCTGGCAAATTGTCTGTATTGGTCTAGAATCTAAATGCATGAATGATATCACTCGACATAAACCACAAAAAGTGGTTTTAGAGAATAATTTAGTGCGTAAATCTCACATACCAATCTATGAGTTAAAATGATGACAAAGTATTAAAAACACTAAGATTCTGTGTGCAAAAAGCTGCTTGCTGTACCTTGGCAGTGCATCACACTTTAAATGACCAATTTTGCATTGCAATATTTTGCTATGCAATGCCAGATAAATGATTTCCTGAGGTTCAGAGTGATCCAATTGAAATTGCAGATTTGTAAAACGAATTAGAGGTACAGTAGTAAGAACATGACGAGTGGGAATGAATGGACTGAACAGAAGGGGAGGGGGGAGGGGGACAGAGAGAAGAGGAACAAGTGGGGAGTCCTGACCGAAGGTGAACAATGAGAGATTGGGGGCATGTAAAAGTCTTGTACACCAAATTCACCTACAGTATGAGGGCTTGAACAAGTCCCAGGGAATTACAGATAATGAATCTTTCAATAGCCCTAAAAGCATTGACAGGCGATCAAGATCAGTCAACATCACATGACAAAAACCAGCTGAAATTAACGACTATCGATTCTAAAAAGCCTACGACATATCACTGTCAAAAGTCAAATTTTCAGCAATGCTGCATGGACGATCAAAGCGTCAATTAAAAAGGTCGGAGCTCCGTAGTAAAGTAGAACGGGACAATAAACCTTTAACATAAATACCTAGAGCAAACACTTGACTGTCACTTTTCATTATTCGTTTGTTAGAAAATTCATTTGAAGTTATTTCTTGCGACTATGAAAGTGGTATAAATCACAGACAACGATCATACGAGTAGCTCGGAGGCTATGAGTCGACGTGATCACGCAAACTTTCTGGTAACTTGGCCTCGTGCGATGACAATTCAAACAGTATCGGAACCATCGTGCCGATGCCAGTGACATTTCTATGCGCACAGTCAATGAGCTCGAAGAAAGAAAAAAATCTGAAATTTATGTGGTATGCATACTACTGAACTTTGCCTTCTTCTCAACATTCAACCCAAAGCATTCATGTGCTTCTCATTAAAACCATTCCATCACTTAGAAGATACAAAGTAACATGAAACATAAATACATACATGTGCAGAATAACATTTATGTATTTTTATGTGCATTATTCATTATTTTCAAGATCAATGTCTGCAAATATTTTCATTGTAGGGGTTTCATGAACAGAAAGTTCTCTGTCTGGGTTTACCCACAGGTTAAAAGTCTAAATGCTTCCATATTCATCAAGTACTTTGTTGATTTTTCTATAACAGCACATCCTAACATGCACATACATACTTTAGAGTGCAATATTTTTTTATTCTAGCTAAGAACAGGAAACAAAGACATTTTACTTCACAAAACTTTGAAATTCCACTTAGCCCCCAAAACACTTGGAGATTTTTGTACTTTTTATTGCTTGCAAGACTCCCCAAATGGATCACTTCATCATGTATCTTCAACAGAAGTGTTAAAGACCTAAGTAGAATCCTGAAAAAATCACTTGTTACTGTAGTCTTACAAAGAGTGCATCAGGACCAAAACATTAGGCTTAAAACCTGGAAGCCTTTTACAACCCCAAAGTAATGTAAAATATTCAATTTTCACAAAATATCCTTCGTTACAATGCTACAGTTCATTAACATGGTAACTACGAGCAGTGTCACTAGGCAAAAGTAAAGTTCTACTTCGATCATCTCATGGGAAGGGAAGATCAAGAAGAACGGAATGATTTAATAACACATGACTTTAACATGGCTGGGCCAGAGTCACACAAAGTTATAATCCAACTTAACTTGAAAGGTAACTTGAACAGTACAACTTTTGGTGATAGATAACATGTGTAGACAACTCCATGGAAGGTACGGAAATTTCTACTAACTGTCCACTATCAGCATGAGACTACAGTTTAAGAAAATCGCACACTGTAGATTCTTTTCAAACGTCAGAAAATCATGTCTGTATAGGATTCTAAATCCCCTTGCTTGACCGATGAATGAAATGGAGTTGAGACCACCCGACCGTGACAGAATGAAAAGGGAAATTGAGTCACTCACAACAGTGAGCCCTGCCTAGAATTAACTGGATGAATGGAAACCACAATTGTAAGGATGTGGCTGTGATGGACTGACAGTATAAACTATTTGTACAATTCACCTAGACTGAAATACTCAACCACAACTATTGGTGCCATACAGTAAAACTAATGTTCACTTGTGCACTGCACCTCCCTCCCCCATACTGTTCATTTGTGGGGTGGTGATGGGTCCGTTTTTTTAATTTCAATAATGGTTGTTACAGTACTTAGTAAGAGTATGTTCACTTCTGCACTCCATCCTCCCCCTCCTCCCCCCCCCCCTCCACCGATACTGTACAGTTATGGGGTGGTGATGGATCCATAATGTTTATTTCAATGATGGTTGTTGGGAGCACCTTTTTGCTTTGAAGCGCATAGTTTTTAAAGTCACATTATGCAAGCCATTATATCAGTAATGAACTATCCTTTTTTGTTAATCACACAATCATGATCATGTACTTCTTTTTTCTTTCTCATCTCTTTTGGGGGGGTGTGGGGGAAAAATATCCTGGCCACAGATAGATCAACTTCAACAACCTAAGAGAACACAATTATAAGAAAACAAAGCAAAAGAATACCAAAGAGAGGATTACAGGTTAAGTAAAACTATTTGTAATCAGTGGGCTTTTTACTGAGTGATTGCAGAGGTCGGATACTATACAGGCTCAGTACTTTTATCTATATATATTATAGATATATGTATAAACACACTATTCCATTGGTTGCAACTCATTTCAAGTTTCACACCCACATTGAGTTCTCTTCACTATGGCGATCATCAGGTTGCCTTGCTACTAAGCTTGCACGGTTTCGAAAATAAATTCAAGAAATGTTACTGGCTTCATGACTCTCTTTTTAATACACACGTTAACTAAACTGAAGTAAAAATGTCAAAAAGAAATGTGTTAGTGAAATGTTTTCTTAAAGTTTTAACATCACGTACACGTATTGTTTGTCTTGTGTTTACTGTACTTCACATAGTTCAAATTCATTTTCAGAAAAAAAAATTGTCCCTACTGTTACTGTTACTTGTCATTTAGCCTTTGAAGATCCTGCTAGGATCGAAACGTCAGGCCAACTTACTTTTACACATTCAGAAAAAAATCACGGTCATCCCGATCACCTGATGGTCTCGTCAGCTAGAAAACTACTCTGATAATGACAGTACAAGTAAATATTTACTTACTATTGTCTAAGAATTTCTGTTAACTAAGGAAGGAGTTGCTCGGTTGGTTGCTTGCTGTTTAACCAGCTAATGATGATAAAATAGAATTCGTTGGTTAACACAAACATTTTTTGCCCCAAATGGATAATCTTCCTAAACATCTATGTTATTGTAATACCCTTCCGAGAAACTACAATCAATTGCGCTACCCCATATCCACGCTATTAAGATGTTACATTTTCGGAAATTAGGGCCGAGCGTAAACCCCATTATGACCAATTGGAGATCGTAAAAAAAAATAGCTTTACAATATGATTGGAATATATTCAGTAGTGGCTGACAAAGTGTTCGAAGGTACCAAATTGTACGAGGATCTAGCCATGTTCGCAGGTGGTGTCTTGGCGGTAAAATAAATTTCTTTTCAAGGAGTGAAGAGAATTTAGCGTCTACACTTTCAAGTACAAGTTGAAAATATCCCTCGCAAAAGTGTTACAGTTTGAAACATGTGTTCATCAACGTAAACGAAAAACCAACTGAGAGATGCCTTGTCTGATAACTGATAAGAAAATTAAATCTAATTAGCATACAAAGAAGAATTGTCCAACAGCAACATCTGTAATTTCCAGCCATGTATGCAACATTTTTACTCCTTTAATATTCCTTTACTCAAGCCTGACGCCAGGTGTACAGTATCTTGTGAATATTGGGACTGGGATTGGTCTAATGTTACTCTGTTGTTCAACTCACAGAGCCCTGCTTAAATGTTTTCTCACTGCAAGGCCTGTGTTCTGGGCCAGCTGCCTACGCGGCTGTACATGTCGTATGGTATTGTGGATTGTGCAATGTACCTTTCAAGTTTATCAATCATTTTTTGAACACGAACTGTGCTCAATGGGTTTGAAAAGATTTTCTCCATATTCTCTACTGTTAAATTGAAGTTAAATAATAAGAACAAAATAAATAGGACAAACACGTTGGATATAACAATTTATTTTGAACTGCATCTCGTCATTTGAGTGTGTACTTCTCACAACTACTAACATTGGCCACCAAGGTCAGTTCAATACTACAAGGTCACCTAACTGATTCATGCATATTAGGGCTGCATAGCCTAATGTTAGGCCTAGCTATCCACCCTCAAGTACTGGGAATGGCGTGTGCCGATCATAGCTGACAATGTCGTCTAGCAGAAAAGGTTTCTCTTGTTGCAATTTACTTTCATATTGCAAAAAGAACGGTAAATCGGGGAAACCAAAGTCAAAAAATGATGGATGGAAGCTTGAACTTTGTTTTTTCCACTATTTGCAATTCACATTTTGTTTTTTTTTTCGGTTTTTCAGTTTTTAGGTTTTCTTAAAATAAAAAATAGTACCGAAATTTGGTAGGAAAAAAACAATTTCGGTACTAAAACTTGTTTACCGTGCAAGCCTACTTGCTACATGTCTATTAAACCACATGATAGAGCTGCATGGAGTGGGGTGAAATCCTTATGGTACCCAGTTTCCATCCTGTCCCCCCGCCCATTCCCAATATATTGATCCTCTGTACACACTAATCACCCGTATAGACCCTACCTACACCCTTTTTTCTCACCTTGCTATGTCTATAAAACCACAGGATGCTGCTGCATGGAATTAGGTGAAATCCTTATGGTACCCAGTGTCCATCCTGTGCCCCCGCCCATTCCCAATTCATTGATCCTCTATACACACTCATCACATATAGACCCTACCTACACCCTTTTTCTCACCTTGCTATGTCTATAAAACCACAGGATGCTGCTGCATGGAGTTAGGTGAAATCCTTATGGTACCCAGTGTCCATCCTGTCCCCCCGCCCATTCTCAATTCATTGATCCTCTATACACACTAATCACACATATAGACCCTACCTACACCCTTTTTCTCACCTTGCTATGTCTATAAAACCACAGGATGCTGCTGCATGGAGTTAGGTGAAATCCTTATGGTACCCAGTGTCCATCCTGTCCCCCCGCCCATTCCCAATTCATTGATCCTCTATACACACTAATCACCCATATAGACCCTACCTACACCCTTTTTCTCACCTTGCTATGTCTATAAAACCACAGGATGCTGCTGCATGGAGTGGAGTCCAACCCTCATTGTCCTGGGACTCTATATTGGCGCCATTCTCCAGGAGAAACTCTACCATGTCCTGGTTTTCATCGATTACAGCCTAAAAAAAGACGAAACAAGAGATGTAAATGTAGTCTGCAGAAATATATATAAATAGTGTGTACTGTGGCACCTACCTGCATCTATGTACACACAGCCTTAATTTAAGTACTTACTAAATACTGTGCGTGAGTCTGTACAGGTAATTCAGGACTACAAATATAAATAAATCATGGGTAGATCTGCAATGAAAGTATATACCCACTGCCCGTCGGTTTAAAATGCAAGCTTAACGCAAAATATGTTGAAGAAATACTGGGGAGATTCCTTGCCATTTTTGGTATTAAAAACAAAATCACTTATAATAATTGCACATGTCAGTTGTTTTTCCATACCCTGAACATTACCTCTCAGGAACAGTTTAAACACTTTATTCAAAAAAAGAAAAAAAGGATAAACACTTTACTCCAAAACACAAGCAGGGGGCTGGGTTAAGCACAGAGCGTAGAACAGATGCATTCGTGGACAAGACATGTATTACCATTTTTTTTTCTAGTTGGCCTAAGGATTCAAACTAAAGTTACTGTACTGTTCATTGCACTACATCTTGACATACAATTGTGTATAGTACACTACTGTACATACAGCATAAATTACAGACCCAAATGTATGCTTGTACTGTATAATTCAGATCATGTACTGTAAAGTCTGTAATAGGCCAGATGTTGTTATTGTTGTTGTTGTTACACACCATATAAACCTAAGGAAGGGCTGATTAAGTTATGACTCACAGCATATCATTTATATACCTGATAATTAAACACCAATGGATTAAACTGTGTGAACATAAGCAGTGTAATAAGCAATCATATAGTTCCTTTTGCTTTCAAGGCAGATCTGATGAAGTGATGGTAGTCTGCAATTGCCCCCCCCCCCCAAAGTTACTAATTAATTAATACAGTACTTCCGGGATACTCCGGGATACTTTCCAAAGCTGCTTCCAGGATAATAAGTCTACCAGATTAACATGTCGGGGCTATTATATTACCACATTTTGTGTACAGTACAAGCAAACTCAAAAAAGTACATTAATTAGTGGCAGAAAACAAGTTAGAACAATAGGAATCTGGCATATCCTATTGCATCTCTGTCTGTATTTGATCTTCCTCTAAGGTTTTTCCAATTTAGCACAGCAATGTTCCTACACTGACAGTATTAACAAAGTATATACTGTCCATTTGTAAGAACAGCATCATACACATCTTGATGTTACATTATAATACTATTCTGAATATAATCGGTTAAGTTGCTGTGGTTTGAAAGAGAACTAATTTCAGCCCAATAGTACATGTTTATATCATATGCCGCCATTTGTCAGAGTGCTGACGTTTCCTCTACGCTACATTCGTTGCAATTATCACTTAATTGTACTAAGTTACAGATTAAAATACGGTAGTATAGCTTTAATACTGAAAATGTCGAAATATGATCTCTTGGGTAACACTTCTCGTCCTGCATGGTCAAAGGTCAAATGATTTGTTGACTTTCTAATTTAATCTTGAATTACAGTACTTAGTATACACAATCAATTTATGAAATCAAGAGGTTCTACAGCTGGGTTACGGTACCAAATACTGTATTTTGGTTTCATCCCATTTTTCGTCAGCAAAATTAATTTTGTTGTGAGGTTTTAGCTGACCTGCAATTATTGTGACAATGTTGTGTTAATATGTAACTATCAATGTTCAATACACTTTGCTACAATACGGTTGCATGCACTCAGACACAGAGTCAACTACAGTAACTGTATACAGTATTACTAGAGTCTATTGTAGTACAACAATACAAAACTTCAACAACATGCATGCATGTAAAACTATATGTCTAGGTAATTACACAGAGTGTACATTGTATGTGAAGCACAAAGGAAGGAAACCTTCAGTACTATACCCTTCAGGGAATAATTTAACTGACAGTGTTCAATATTGTATAGCAGTTTTAATGTAGGCTTTGAACTTTGTCAGATATTTACTGTGATTCCTATGTACAAACACCCTGCTACACATCTTTACATAGCATATTAATTACGATACCGGGATTGATTACTCCCTGCCATTTTCTTTCTTTCTTGTATTTTGTATGTGATGAGCATAAGTTTGTGCACATTCAGAGGGAGAGCCATTTAATGTGTGTAGGGCATAGATAGGTTCAGTGTCATATTGAAGTTCCTGAAGATACACATACATGTGGGATTTATAAATTGGTAGTATAGTATGACGTATACAGAATGCATACATAAACAGTACTCACTAGCATACATCAACATCATTAACCATGGATGCAATAGCAGGGCAGGCTGGATGCCGCCAAGCACAAACAGTATTTTAAACATATGTTTGATGATTAATTTAAAACATTTTACCATTACAAAATATGGGTGAATAATGGGCACAGAAGTTAGCTTCAGAATAGGAAATAGATTGCACCATTTCCCATCTAAACATAATTTTCACTATTTCCAATAGGGAGAGGGATCCCTACCCCGCCCCCCCCACAGGATCTTACTACCGCACAAATCCACCTGGCACTCAAATTTTCCTGAGCACCTGCCTGCAATACTGCCAATGTACAGTTCCAGTTCTTACTGTACACAGTAGAACATGTAGATTTCTTTGAATTAGATATGTTTCAAAGTAAAAAACTTTTATATACAGTTCTCCAGAGTCCATGTATATGAAACCTTTGCAGAAGACAAATTGCATTATTACCTAATGACTTTCAAACAATTGAGTTCAATGCAATGTCCTCACAGACTGGTAATAAGTGATAATAGTACAGTCATAGTACATTCACCCGGTCTGATGGTATGATGACACAATAGATTTCAACAGGTGATTTCAACCCCTCAGACAACAAAAAAAGAGATTTTAGGCCTGGCAATTTTGGGGGTCTACACATACTCCACACTGTGGCTAGATGGGAAATAATATTTAGCTTCAATGCAGATTTTATGACATCACCGTCTCCCACGAGAATAGTTTCCTATGTGTCCATTTCTGATGGTAACAATTCAAATAGTTTGCAACCTTTATTACTTCAATTATCCCAACAGTGTCACTAACAAGAATTCATGCAGGTCAAAACTCTCATTCAGACAGTGAATAAATGGTACAGAAATTCTATTGCAGATCAGAATGAACAGTTTCCTCTGTGACTTTATAATGCTGGACTTTGCCATTCTGCGTCAGAGGTATTGCCATTGAAATTTTAGAGGAATTATGCATACTTAACAATTCTTTTATATTGTTATACTTTTAGCAAAGTCACAAAATCTAGATCAATATGAAACTAGGGAATAGCTCAGTGTTAAAATGCTCATTGATGCTACACACATGCTAAGGATGTATCTTAGGATACCTTAGGAACTGTAGTGGATGCAAGTCTAAGTAGACCTCTTTATCCACCTCTGTTGCCTAAATTACAGTTATAAATGCAATAGCAGCTTTTCACAATGACCCTTTATGATACAAACAACCAATGTAAAATTTGCTTAACGATTCACAAACAGGCAAATATATTATACCCTGGTTAGCCTTAGTTGCCGGCTGTCCCAATTGACCTAGCATGCGATTGGGAGACAATTATGAAGGCCTAGCGTAGAACAAACACTTGAACCCATACAGACTCTCTTTCACGTTATAAAGTTAGGCCTACGCCATTAGCATAGTAATTACGCTACACAGTTCGATTTAATTGCGGGACTGGCTAGGCTTGGGCACAATAACTAATGCTAGGCTATGCAAATTGCAATGCCTAAAGACAGGGGAATGCATGTCGTTCCAACTAGGCTATAATAGTCTAATTTGACAAATATGAACGGCTTTGTCGGATTTTAGCGGAATGGTTAAGGATATATAGTACGTAAGGTATTTGGGGGATTGTATCATCACATTAACGTCACTTTTGAAAGCTATTTTACCTGATGCAGAGCTGTCAACCCATCAATGTTGGCATAATTTATGTCCGCCCCGATGTTCAGCAAGTGTTGCACATCTTCATCGTCCCCACTTGCACAAGCCGCTAAAAACACACAACCAGCCTGAAACTTAACTTTGGTTTTCTTGTTCTTTCTACTGTCGCTAGTCTTAGCTAATTCTGATTCTTTCCATCTTTGAAGTTGTTCATGACGTCTAATCATAGCAGATTTCGGACGTTCGTCCGCCATCTTCTCCGTCCGAGGCTGTGGTTATTATTCCAAAGTAGATCCTTTACAATGATATCGCTTGTTGTCCAAAAGTACGTAGTCCTATCGTGTAGAAGACGATGAAATTTCAGTGCTATCCGAAAAATTTAACTCAAACAGAATTGGTGTAGTGAGTATCCTTCAACGCTACTTCTATCCAATATCTTTAGTAAGAGATAATTAAATTTACGACGATAAACACATCAATAATCCTCGTGAGGTGTCCAATTTGGAATGAGTCATTTCAGCAAAGCATCAGCAGCAATTCCACAATAATCTACCCACAATGCAACAATTTCGATCTACAGTTTGCGGAAAACTTAGTTTCAGTTTTCCCAAAGTCTTGAGGTTCGTCGTTGGAGGTCTTCGTTGCTATGACAGATAGTGATGTCATGTTCGACTTTGCGATCGCTCTTACTTTTCTGTAAAGATTTTACTCCAGTGTGGGGACTGACAGACCAAGGAGCATTTTGTTCCCTCCAAGTACGAACCTCACTCCGTGGTAAAGGATCTCCAGAGCCAATCACGCAAATGCTCGAGTTTGTTTAGGAGCTTATCAACCCTGATTTCTCCTAGATGTGTGAAGAATTACTAACAAGGTTAACTATTACGTTGTCGTCTTAGCTGCCCTGTGCAAAATAATAAAACACTGCCTGGTACGGACCTTCTAATCCGCTTTAAAGAAATTGTGATGAATTTTGTTTTGAAGTTGTAGGGAGTATTATATAAGAAAATTTAATTAAAACGACTACTTTTATGACCAAAAATGCAAATGAAGTAGGTTTTAATAATTTGGTATAATTACGTTACCTCCCTTTAATTTTACCAGACAATGTGGCCTTTCCTGGTCGCAGGAAAGGGTTACTAATTATTCACACTTGTAAATACCCCAGAAAATAATCTTGGATTATCGAAATACATTATAGACCTTGGGCCTTATTTGGACGTGAGCACATTTGAATATAGCATGTTACTCCTTGTTGTCAATTCTTCGCTAGAACGCAGGCTGCCTGTCATTCCATTCCCGTATTTAGAGAAGGTATTCCGGGTCGTGACGTCACAGCGCGACGGTCAGAGCTGCCCCTGCTAGCATAGCTTGTTGCGCTGAGTGGATATCACACCGTGTGTCAAGGATGAAATTTCATTAGTCTGCGTCGTAGACTGTTGCGAAAAAGTGATGGCGCTAAACCATTTTTCAAAACTAAAAAAGATCCCCCGCAAATGTGGTGAGCGGTTAAATTCATCATCTATACCAAAAAACCTTTCGTCTAGTGTGCAAACACAACTTTGATGTAATTGCACAAAATTAATGGGGTGTATAATTCAATGAAAAGAAAGCTTTTGTAAAACAAAGCTAGAAGAAAAAAAGAGAACTATAAAATTGAAGGCAGTGCAGACGACACACTGCATGGTGACATTGCGGTGCACATGGGTGATTAGGAAATATTGTTCACACAAGTTCGGGAAACTGTATGGAAGATTGCATATACACTACCCTATGGTGGTTTCCAAAGTACGGCGGCCGAAAGAAATATAATACGAAGAATCTAAAAAAAAAAGAACGAATATACAACGGTCACTTTAACAAGTCGTCAAATTTACTGGAAGAGTCGAATGGGCGTATTTTGGAGTGATCGATCTAGTCTGAATGCGTTGACAATAATCATGAACTTCAATAAACGTCAATAAATAATTTGCATACGAAGGACAGTAAAAATTGATTTCGTGTATAACAATAAGCCTTGTCGGAATTAAGACAAGGAGTTCAAAAGGTCAAATGAGAGCCTTTTCAGCACTTTATGATACCAAAACAACATCACATTGCAACCTAAAGCATGCCTAAATTAAATTAAGATGAGGAAACTTTTTTTCAAAGGCTTTGTAGATTAAACTTGCGATTGAAAAAGTGGCTACAATTTGACAAAGGAACACGACATCTACAGTGACCATTAGGTCAGCTATATATAAGTATAACATCAGTAGACGAATTTAAGGAACACGCGAAGTTATCGTATTCAACCATATACGATGTTTATAGCCGAATGAAATAGTGTCTGGGCGACGAAATGTTTGGATAACTTTAAGTTATCAATAATATCCCTCCAATTAAAACAGGAGGATGTTATATTGACCTATAGAAATCTAACCGTTTCCTGCGCAATGATTTTGGTCACTTAAATTGGGAACTCACCAAACAAACGCAAACAAGCCTGTTGCAAGTGGGACTGATGTTCCATCATGGAATAAAGAATCAGTGACCAATAGTGAACGAGTGAACTTTTTAGTTTATAGTCGTGATATTCATATTCTTCGAGTTCTTCAACATAGGTCTCTTCTCGGCCACCGTAAACGAGAGAGCGCTAATAATCCGCTCTGAGTAAACTGTCCGTGAGTCGAAGTTTTTTTTAGATGGGAGATATCAGTCACTGTTCTATTATTTAAAATCAAAAGTAAAAACATGCGGTATAGTGATATATGTGGCCCCTCAGTGCTATACAATGGTTTAGTTATACATAGGTATACAAAGATACAGATTATGTTATTTGTTTTTCTTTTATCTCGGAATCAGTCACATGATCACATGATCCGATATTTCAAAAAACATGCTGCAATAATCTCCTTTATACTGCCATTTTATTTTTTATCTGTCATGCTTGAAAAAATAACAAAGCCTATATTAAATTGTAATGCATAAAGCAGATTCATGGATAAAGACTAATATAAGTTATGGATTAAGTTTGTTATGGAAAGACAGAGTGACGTAGGCCTATAGAAATTCTTATTATTGAGGACATTTCCTTGAAAACGACTTGAAGTTGCTAATGCATTTCTTAATCACCAAATTACACACTAGAATTTTGCAAAACCTCTATGGAAACTTGATCTATATAGTTATGTTCAAGCTTTTTCAAGCCGCACGTTTTTTTTTTTCACGGTCGTCCATTTTGAAATATGTATTAGATTATTCATGCATGTTTTATGACAATAAGAGTTCGGAGATGAACAGCATGTAAGTCACATGATGTATTTCTTAATCAAAGCATAATGACGGAATTTCATTTTTACCCTCCTTTTTCACTTTCTTAATGAAGCAAGACACGAAATGTAGAAATCAAAATAATGTGAGGCGTGGGTCGAGCTTGCATTTTTGTTTTTCATAAAGGTTTATTTTTTTAATTTAACTCATCATTGTAACCCTAAAGCATCATCCAAGAGATTAAGAATAAACTATAAAAGCTCTATATGAAACTGGAATACAGGTAAAGACATAACATCAACAATTTTCCCATTATTTTCTTGGATATATTAAAGCGAAACCTTTCTGCATATAGAGTCTTCCTAAACTCATCTGGCACATGGGAAAATAGAGAGATGGCAAGGAATGGCAGCTGCCGCATATATTCGTGATTGTGATATCATATAATGGGTATTGATAATGGATATTCGCTTTAACCGGTATGTGGATATTGGCTCAATGATAATGCAGTTATGTAATCAAAGGAACCAACAACTCGATTAACCGCCAATAATTTATGCAATTCCCCCTATACCAAAGGCCGCCTGAAGAATGCAAGGAATATTGCTGATAGTAGTGAGGGCGCTATTCAAATAAGAAGGGAAAACGAATTGAACTTCAACTTATAGACACTCAAACTTTCAGTTGAATATATACGTTAGCATTCCATAGCTATAGGGCGAGAAGGGCACACATCCTAGCTCATTTGCAAACCAGCATCCGGGATTGTCGTGGTTCAACCCTACGTTTTCCTCATGCAGGCTTAATCACATCAGTTTGGTCCATATATTTCTCTTCGCAGATATATAAGTCATGTCGGGAAGATCACATATACATACATACATACATACATGTCGCCCCTCTGTGACGAAACAGTTATTATGGCGAGCTTGCATCATGGATGGCGACGATAGAGGGAGCTGTAGGTGTTAGGGGAGGTAGATCTGTTTTCATCCTCGGTTCTTCTATTGCGTCGCGAGTGAACGATTTATACACAAAGCATACTGGAGACATAATTGGCAACATTTCGTTTATTATTCCCATCGGTATGTTTATAGTTACGGAAGCTATATGAACTTCTTTAATAAGGTTTGCTGAAATTGAAAACAATCATGCTTTAAAGTCCAGCTTGTTAAGATAGAGCCTTGGTATGAAAACCGAACCCACAGTAGTTTAAACATGGCAGGTTTGTCATGTGCTATATATAACGTCAGTAGAGCCTTGTTTAGATTATATGTTCGGATTTACCGTGTGGTTCAAAATGAGGAAAAGAGAACGTCAAGATGGAAAATAGTAAAAAGCTCCGCCTCATATTACACTAGGACGGAGGATTCGCTCGCTATATCACACAAACTATCATAGTCTCTCAGCTTCAGTCACAGTTAAGTTGGTACTGCAGCCATGGAAGTATTACCCACAATTCCATGCAGTCAGGGCGGACTGGGTCTTTAAACCGGCCCGGACATGTTTCACTTAGACCGGCCCATTATTCATTGATATGTTACTTACTAGTGATCGCCGTCCTGGGGGAAGGGGTCTAATGGGAGGGGGTGTCCCCTCCCCATTGAGATTTGTTTGAGTTAAGGAATGCCTAGATGCAAAAAAAGTGCTATATTAGTCAATTTTGAAGGTTACAATAATCCTTTGAAGAAGACCCAAGAATAATTTCCAGAAGCAAAACTTGAATAAACCGAGGAAAGTTAAAAACGTAAACAAAAGAGACAAAAGTATATATTTTAGACTGGATTTTAATTAGTTTTAAGCATTTTGTGACAACATGCTTGAAAAACTTAAATAAAATCCACTAAAACATATATGTTCAATAACACGAACACATGTCATGTCTACGAGAGCAGGAGCCTACGCAGTTCGCTGCTTCTGGCAACCACATCATTAATGATATTTTAGTGTCAAGTTTGGCCAAGATTCTTTTTCCCACAGACATCAACATGAACGCCTCAAGATGTTCTTGTGTAATTTTACTGCTCAAACGGCTTTTGATTCTCTTCAAGGCAAAGAAAGTTCGTTCACATGCTACTTGTGACACAGGTAGCGTTACCAGCAACTTGTAGGCAAGCCCAAGGTTCAACTTAAGGTTCAACTTAAGGAGCACCTTGTGGCAGCAGAGAAGACAGTCTTTACATGACTGATTCCCACAGTTAAAATATATTTCTACACCCCGTCTATATTCTATTAACTACTGTGAAAATGGGCTGTAGTTTTTACCAGGCTCTCCGGCCCACCGGCCCATATGTCCACCGGCCCACTGGGCATTGCCCAAATGCCCGTGTGGCCAGTCCGCCACTGCATGCGTTAACCACGCGATTATGATGATGACAATACTAATGGTCCATGCGTTAACCACGCGATTATGACGATGGTAATACTAAGGGTCCATGGTAACGAACACAGCTAGCTTGTACAATAATACAACCAAGAAGCCGAAAGCAGGATATACCAAACTGTTTACAACGTACCGTGAACCAGAAAATAGGTATGCAGTGAACTTTTAATAGGTGAGCAATTGTTGTAGAATGTAGTTATATATCTAAGAGAGCAATGACATATGTGACTAATAGCCTACCGTGTAAAATGAACGTCAGTAACCTAAGCTCACAAAAAACACTGTCAAAGTTCGGCGTTATGTTACGCACAATTAGCGAACTGTAAATTAGCAATGACTTGGTCTTCGTATAATTTAGCCACTTAAATCACCCTCACGAGTGCGTTTTTATTACCTTGACGTTTAAATTATCTTATAGTCTACTTGTCAACCGTTAAAAACACCCATATGATGTAGGCCTATTATGTGGACGAATTTAACATGCTCAACTAGGTATTGCTTCCCTCTCTGCAATGAGTTGGTCATTATTATTATCTTAAAATACATTATGATAATAATTAACGACCATAGGTTAGACTTACATCAATAAAGTCTATACATGTGCATACGACAGAATTGTGTGTGTATCCATATAAGCGTTGATGTTTTTTCTTTTTGAAATGTAAAGGGGGGGGGGGGCTGGCTTCTAGTTTATTTAAGGTATGTCAGCTTGTATCCTTTTTCATTGCCAGAGCTTTCATTTTAAGAAAAGTCACCCAAGACAGTGGCGTAAGAAGGTACTTTTGAGTGGGGGGGGGGGCTGAAGACTGATGGCCGGCCTGGGGGAGGGGTCTAAGGGGAGGGGGTGTCCCCCTCCCCTTTGGATTTTTTTGCATTTCCAGGTGGCCTCAGATGCAATTTGGTGCAATATAGCACACTTCAACACCCACTCCATTTTGTAAACTTAATTTTGTATTTTCACCTGGCCTTAGATGCAATTTGGTGCTCCAAATGAGTTTTTTTTCTCATTTGGAAATGAAAAAGGGGTTTTCTGACTTGCGAACCGGGGGGGCGGAATGATACATCCGCCCCTCCACATTTTTCACTGGGGGGGCTGGCGCCCCCCCAGCCCCCCGGTTCCTACGCCCTTGACCCAAGATATAGAGCCGGGTCGGACAACCAAACAACTTGATACACGCTGAACCCCAGTCCCCTTATGCCGATACCGTGTGACTATGGGGTGGTACGGTATATCACGATTCCCTTCGAAAGTCTGTGGCCAAGTGAACAGCGAAACAGAGACATTGAAGTTGAAGACATCGGCCATGTCGCTTTAAGATTTTACAAGGTAAACAACATTACGCGATGGACGGTAGGTAATGGTTCATGAAAACTTTTTTATGGCTGTTATCATAGTTATGATAAGTTATGGCTTGAACATCTCCGAAGCTACTCGTGCAAGTCTGAAGTCCAAACAAGAGTTTATATTTACAGAATATCTTAAAAGCCCAAGATATGGTTGTCTGATATAGAATGTTTGCAAGCAAGTAATTTCTACGAAATAAAAACAGCGCAAATACACGATAAGACAAAAGCCATAAGTTGAATGTTGTAAATTATAAGTGTTTATTGTATGGTTAAATTAGATGCTAGGATGAAGATATACTTTGAAATCGAATAGCGACTTTTGATGAACCAGCCGCTCTGGTGGTTTTCTGACTCAACAAAACCTTTTCGATCTGTAACAGTCCCTCTAGTATTACAATTTCAACTACGGTGGTCCAGAATAGGCATTATGAATAAATTGCTTTAGTCGAAATGTCAACTTTTTACCTTGTTATTTTTTTTTTTAAATAAAGGCGAAGTATTTATTCCACAAATTGGACAACAAGATTAAAGTCAAAAGTTTTTAAGTTAAACTTAAAGTTTTCCATTCTCGTTAATATACTATTTCAACTGTCCTGTGCCACCGTACATACATGGTATATAATACGCTTCTGTTAGATCAGGGATCAGTTACTATACATTTGCACGTGTCTGGCATGTACACAGTACCGTACGTCGTTTTAAACTTTGATAACACACTGATTACAACTGTAAGAAAGTAAAACATTGTCGGAATAAACCGTAATTTTAACTCACCGGGGGACAACGGGAGGGTTTTCAATCTGGAGGGGGGGGGGGAGGGGGGCGGGTGAAGTGTGACAATGTTCGACGGCAGAAGCATACGTCATAGTTACCTCAACCCTTCTCGACTAATTAATGCTCTTGTGTATTTGTGTGTTTAATTTACACATTCCAGTATTTGAATGTTTTCGATAAAAATGGTACTTTTTAATTAAAATTTCTTTTTAATTTCTGAACAACAGGGCACATGTTACTTCAAAAGGCAATCTATAACAGTTAAGTCAATTACACTTATTGAGAATAAACATGCACAAGGATACTGTTTATATTATCAAACTGGATCCTCTTAAATTATGTAATTGGGGCAGTGTTGAGCTATTTTCAATAAAATGTCCCCTTCGGCTTCCATTCACTGACTCGTTCCCCGCCACCGCAAGATACTATTTTATACATAAATTCACCCTTCACAAGGGGTTCAAATAGAGAGGGAGATGGCTAAAATAAAAATAAAAAACTCATTAGGATCCTCCTCCTTCTACAGTGTGACAATTATCGCCTACGCACTGCCCAGCTGCGGACCATTTAGAAGATTCATCTTTCTCCCTCTTCAGTTTGTCCAGTTCATCTATAAAAATGAAAGAAATTGGAATGAATGTTTTGGATTTGAGATTCGCAAAGCAGACACATAATATCGATAGCCAATATATCGATAACAGTTATTGGTTTTAGAGGGAGGCTGCGGTCGAGGTGGGTGGGGCTGGGAGTGGAGTCAGGGCCAGGGATGGGCTTAGGCTGGGGAAATGATGTTTCTTTTGGAAACGTCAGTGATTGAGCGTCTCCTAGCAACAAACTTCAAGAGAATGACGACGTGGGTGTTACTTCGAAACGTAACGAAAATGGGGGCGCTGCGTTCTGCGAAGCATTTCCGACCTCTTTAGATTTTGTTTATTATTATAATTATGCAAAAAACGGAAAAAAAGACTCGTATCGGTATTTCGGTGAAAAGTGCCATCAAACTGAAACGTACTTCTTTTTACCACGTGACCTGATCATGAACTCTACAACACTAGTGTATATAGCCCATTTGAGAGAAAAAACGACTTAAAGCAAACATGGTCTTTTACATTTCACATAAAACATAATATAAACTGGGTTCTTTTTGCTGAGTTCCAAAGTTTTGAACTTCAAATAATCGTTCAAAATGTTTCAAACTAACAAAACAAAGAAACTAATAAGAAACAAACAATCAGAAACATTAATGTGGTTAATAATGTGATTCCTGACCGAGTGCTTTCTTCAATGCTGGTAAAATGTTATCAATAAGGTGGCATTCTAAACAATCAGAAACATTAATGTGGTTAATAATGTGATTCCTCACCGAGTGCTTTCTTCAATGCTGGTAAAATGTTATCAATAAGGTGGCATTCTCTGTGTTTCTTGTTCTTCCTAACATCCATTGATGATGACAGATCTTTATAGAGGTCGTCCTTTCTTGTCATTTTAGGCCACCAAGGAAGTTTCCTTTCTTCGTCCTCATATCCTTTATTTGGATCCCTACGTTTGTAGCGAATATAGAAAAGTAGAAATATATTACACGGACGCAAGGATGGAGAATGGTCTGGTTAATATCATATATATTTTAACATTTGGCTAAGAAGCAGGCAATCTTATGTCAGTTGAAGGAGACAAAAATCCCCTACAGTTTTCATTAGCCTATGAAAGAGAAGGTAGGCTATATGTCTTGAACAATTTCCCTAAACAGATAAGACCAAATCTTTATAAGTTCCATTTGTGGGAGGTCAAAGATTGAATGTTCCTTCACACTGCACAAGACTGAGCCACAGTCGCTCTAATGTTTCTCTTTATTGTTTTCGTCAATAATAGAGATGGGTTTGAATATGCTGAATACTCATGATAGCATTGGTTTCGATGTCAACACTGTTAACATTTTATAACTTGAACGTTTCTCCCAAATCGAACAAGATTTTTCGTAACTGTTTGGGGAAGTTTTCTTCAGAAAGTTTCCTGTTTTATACAATAAATTTTTTTGTTGGGGTTGTTCGTACATAGTTTACGGTATAAAACGAATGACAATTAAGTTCGGTGAATTAGTAAAGTGTTTTTTTTTCTTGGCCCTTTCTCTGTATCCTTTATAAACAGAGGTGGAGTCATGTATTCTGTTTGCATTCAACACACGCACTAAAATAACCGTATTTATGTTTTCTTGTTTTGGTATTCGAATCCCCCCCCCCAGCCCCATTAGTTTTCTTTTGTCTTTAAGTTTGTTTTAGATTTCTCTTTACCCTGTTTTCACAAAATTACTCCAATATGTCATCGCCTTCCGAGAAAACTCTTTCTCCTCATCTGTAGTCTTCTTATACAGCCGTTCTTCAAATGGACCACCAAACACATACTGCAACTCATCACCATGGGAAGCTCCGACCCACGTCGCTCCCGTAAGAGTGTTCGTCGGCTTAAATGTCATATTGTATCGATATACGTTAGCGTGTGACGACGACGCCGCTCTGGCAAATGTAAAACCGCCACAGATGACCATATAATCACCGAAAAACCGCGATATCTCAGTAAATAAATCGCGATCTTCGTTTCCTAATTGCTGGGAATCCGTTGCGTATACAGTTTTAATAATTTCTTGCAAGACTGGATGCTCTAGACCGAGAAGAGACATAAAATGGCTAAATGTCGTGGAATTGATAACCGGCTTTACATGTGCGTCTTGAAAATATGATACAATTTGCATGGTTCCTTCGTCAGCGTTGTGACCCAAGATAAGGTTTTCCGCGTTCATGGCTCCGTTATTTAATAAAGTCGTGACATCAGTTGGTATAAAGTCACCATCAACTATTGTTTCTATCTGAAAGCTCAAAGTCCTTCCTAATTCTTGTTGCGCCTAGATTGAAGAAAATGAACACAAGATCTTCTTTGAGCATTATTCCTTCATGCAGTAAAACATGGCAACGTTAAGGTGATGATCAGATCGTTTTCTGTAATTAAATTGCTGCAATTCCTTATTTTGCTTAAAAATATCGACATTATGGCATTTGAATTAGTGAATAATACACTAAGTTATCAACTTAAATTGATACATTGGTGACATTTGGTAAATTATTGAATTTCCAGTGGAGGAGGGGGGGGGGGGGTGGTGGGAGGGGACGGCATGACATTATAACATGTATTCTTAAATATATTACTCAATAGAATTGAAAACAACATGTGGAGTACATGGTAACCTACCATGCTGAGTTTCTGCAGTAAACCTTCTGCTGGTGATGTCTGCAGACAGGAGAGCAGCCGTTCGTCCTTTCTTATATCTTCTTCACTGCAGCCGACCAGTTTAGCGAGAGTTTCTATCTCTTTACGGTGATAGATAGCACCAAGATATCTCTTTAACGGGTGGTTGGGAGCACCACTCTGAATTAAAAAAAAAACATACAATTATGTCAATATTTTATATCTCATGAATTACATAACTTTTAAGATGTTAAGAAGGCGTATATAAGCCAATATTCAGTAAGTAGTGTATCATGGTATGCATCATAATGTGATGTTTCCGAATATTTATTTTGCTGTATTGAGGGAAGCCATGGTTCGTTACCTCCATAATGGCATTCTTGAAAAGACCGTTGCTACTGGGTGATAGTACGTGGTAGCCTACACACGCTGATCCCGCTCCTTGCCCCATTATTGTAATACGGGAAGGATCGCCACCGAAAGCTGTAGCATCAAAACATTGAAACGGAAAGAACCTTTATACAGTTCATGTATGACAAACAAGATCTATTAGGTACCTATCAGCCTAGTTTACGTCGCTAGGGGAAAATAAAGGGGTTGAGTGGGGGGGGGGGTGGAGAGGAGATAGAAAGAGGAGCTGAAGAGATGAACAGTATATACCAGAATATGTAAAGTAATTGAGGGTGTGATGTTTTGATCCTATCAGGATCTTATTCAGAGGCTAGGCCTATAACTGAACGAAACCAGACAGACAGTAACCTCGAAGAATATCCCGCTAGGATCCTCTGAGTTTCCTTTATTTACTTATACAGGATTCTTGCAAGTAGGTATACAGTTTGTTAACAGGTTTTTCTCTCCTTTCTATATTTTACAAGTCGTTGAACGTCAACATCTTCCTCTTTAAATATTTCATCCCATAAAAATTGAATTTTAATGCAGCGTGTCATAATTAAAATAATAACATTGTAATAATAAATGTCAATGTATATAGAAATAATAATAATAATAAAAAAATAATATTAATAATAATATCCTCAAAACGGCTTAAATTTACATTTAGATATTTGAATTCGCTATTTCTGTTCATTGATGTACCTTCTATATTCTCGTGGATCCATTTTAGGGCGAGTTGTTGATCTTTCAAACCCAAATTTCCAGGAATGAGATCATCAGCTAAAAACGAAGTGAAAGTTTTATTATTGCCACAAAGTACGAATACATACGACAAATATACATAGCGACGCCTTTTTCATCTGAATGTTCATATCTCCAAACGCCCTCTATAATGTGGTCGTGGTATCATGGATGGCGATGCAGAAGGAGATGGGAGAGGGGAATGTGGGGCGGTTGGGCGATGTGTACTCACTTGCCTTGCATTAATGTGACCTAGTTTATTTCAGCAGAAAGTGGTTTTTCTTGGACTCAATTTACATCAATTCAGTGGAATATTTTGTACAAGAACCTTTACATCAATGCAAAGGGTAACAATTGTTGATTTCATATCTGATAAGTTTCACTAATTTTCGGCTAATTATGTATGCAAATATTCAAATTAGGTCCCCAAATAGCTTATTTTGGAATACATACCACCAATAGCAAGAAACTTTTTGTTTTTGATGAATTTGGGTTGGGAAGATACACATTTTTTAGAGTGTAAGGTTTCTTGGGGGGCACAATCCGCCCAGAAAAGGGATGGAGGGTAATTAGATTACCTACTCGTACTTGCATTCGTATAAAGGGGATTTATTCTTGAACTCGTAAACACAACATATGCTGTTGTTCTAAAATATCTGCCACATCTTATAATGTCTAAGTTACACAATGTATCTAGATATGTAGTCAGATAGAGAGAAGGGCCGGAGGGGGGGGGGGGAGGGAGATGCTGGGTGCAAATTGTATGATATTTCTTAAGTATACAACATGACTGTTAAATTAATCCAAACGTCTAAACCAGTGACCTCCCGTACAGTCCTTTCATGCAGAAAGAATTAGAAATGTGGTTTACACCAATCCAAATTGCCTTATCTCTTAGAAAGCCGAAGTGATTGAGCCTCCAATACGTAGGAAATTGCGAAGTTAACGTCTGTAAAGGAACTATAGATCTATATACATTTTATTTCTAAAATGCCACTGAAACCAAATATTTGACAGCGACTGCCTATCATATACGTTACCTGACGTTAGAAATCCCAGTACACCTAGTCTGTAATTGATTGTGACGATGATAATATCACCATAGGCGGCGAGAGGTAGCACAGACGTACTAGGCATCTGTCCAGCGCCAACTAGTAACATCCCACCGTGAATCCATACAAGGACGGGTCTCGTCTTTTGCTTTAAGAAGACACATTGTTATATGCCATCATTTGTAACATAATTATACAAAGAGCTTGTGAAGCTGAGCATATTGAACCAACTTCCAGCTTGAAATCTTATTCTGTTGTAAAAAATAATATAATATATTGACTTTATTTGATTGAGTTCATTGAACAATACTCCGTGACGTTGTTCCTAGACTTACATCACAGCTGATTGTTTTTTCTTTAAAGTTGAAATGCTCAATATATAAAATGTGGAAAATAACTCAATTATGTGACGGGATGTTATATCAGGGAGTTGATATGGAAGCAGTGTCTTCAATTATATATATAGGCCGTCCTCATTGCATCAGTGAAACATAATGAAAACAAAGGTAGTTTTGGATGAGAAATGTACTTATTATCTAAGTGAAAGTGAATAAACTTCGACATTTTATATCTCAGCAGAGGAAAGAGCGCTACCAAGCTGGGAGTTAGACCAATGTGCTTCTTTGTAGTTGATCTCTGATATAAAAGGTTTCAAATGTTAATCTTCGTTACCCCTAAAACAATTTTGGGAAATGTATATGTTTCCCTCGGCAAAGGAAAAGGTTATCTATGTCCTATACACTGCAAGGAAAAGGACATGACTACATAACAGTGCAATTTAGAAACTGCGCCATCACCACAAAAAGAATAGTAATAACTATATTCCAAACTATATTGCATTGATATGTCTTTAAATGTATATAGATATCTTTAATTTTGGGAATTAATACCAAAATGGCTTTTCATACGGTCGATTGACCTCATTAACTCGTCAATGCTAAAATATTTCTACAGTAACTCCGCCATAGCAGTATGCCTTTAACTTTGCGCGTATCGGATAAAGAAATGTTTACATTTTGACTCGCACGATGCCAGTTTATTGAACTTATTCACGCAGTTTCTTTGTATATAACTGCACGAATCTGCATTCATAGACTATATATTTACACAAACAGGGACTTTGGGTTATGCGTTCATCAACGTGAAATGATTATTATCGCAAGGAACACGTGTACTACTTTGCATGGTAACACTTAAACGAAGGAATATCTCGGTCTGACAACACATGGCGAGGTACAATGTGAATCAGGCCTACATGCTTCTGACCGGGTCGAAAAATCGTAAAAAGAAGTGGTACTTTGTCCTATTAAGTTGCAAAGGATAATGCTTATGGGTAATGCAGGCCCGTTGTTAGGAAGTTTCTATACAAACCATTATGGAACAGACGGGGAGGGGGAACAGAGGTCTGCAACAGGGGGCGGGGGAGCCACCAATCCCATGTGCCCAGCATGGCTATACGTGCCTATAGAGTAATGTGTTACACTCACATACAGCCATTCGTAAATAAATATATGTATATACCATACCAGCCTACCACGTATATACGTTACTTTGGATAAAATGAGATTTGGATTTTCTCTGGTCAGTTGCTCAAACAAATGTTGACCCTCGTATAGAAAACTAATTGCGAACCCATGTAAAAACATTGTATGATAATATTATGGAACTATATTCCCAAGTGTAGACCGGAAGAAAGCTCAGTAGACTAGATACTGTCCATTACATCTTACTATGCGTATTGTTCACTTGTTATTTAACAAAAAAAAACTTTGTTTCTTAGGCCCCTCCCAAAAAATTCACCGCTGAGTTAAACAAGAACAAAAAACAAAACAAAAACAGAAATGCTTTCGATTACATTAGATATTACAAATAGCTCATGAAAATGATTAATTAGAAATCGGTAGCCAAGCACAGAATCCTTCATTAAGGCATGTTATATCATGTTGCTATAGAGAACTAGCAGCAGATATACAGAGAGCGCTACTAACATTACTTTATGGATATAGTTTTTATATGCAAACCATTTGTCCTACTATTCAAGACTGGTTACCGTTTAAGGACGGTACGATTCAAAAGATTTTTGAAGTTTAGGGATGCTACATCGTAATAACATCTAATAAAAAGTAGTTCATTAGCTTCTAATGAGAAGAGAAGTTCAACTCGGTTTTCAGCATATATAGTGAAGTTATAAAAGTCAAATTATTTGAAACTTTGCAGATTAATACGATCTTGGTATCGAATAGAATGAATTACCAGATTAAGGGGTTCATTTATTGAGGGAATCACAGATGGTGTCTTATTTTGACTAATTGCACTCTAATTTCAAGAGTACCTGAGTACCTTTGTAAGGTTGCCTCCAAAAAATATCGAAGGTGATATATATATATATATATATATATATATATATATATATTTATATATATATATATATATTATATGTATTTGTTTGATTCAGTTTCAAATATCACTATAAAGTAATTATTATGAATTAAGCTCAAAGCCTAACAGGCTTACCTTTGGTCTGGGAACGAAGACATCCAGAAACAAGCAATCTTCAGATTTCTCCTGGTTTACCAACTCGAATATCTCTCCAATATCCGGCTGATGACACGATTTACCTACTGTTGATGCGTTGTATGGATTGTCCCTATTCTTCAATGGAACCGGGGCTTTAAATCTCAGTGATCCCACAGGTGCCTCTGCGTAGGGTATACCATAGTAAACGCTAACGTCTCGAGCTACTTGAATATCGCTGCTTTCAAATATTTCCAATACTCCGTTTACTACTGTGCCGTCTCTCAATTTGACCGATGGCTGCCGGGATGCGCCACATACATAGGCTAAGAATCCTATCGACAAATTGACTGCTATTAAGACTAATGTAGTAGATTTCATTTTTATATTCTTTATGACGAGTTTAACCTAACGAAACATCAAACATACTAGTGCCATATACACATCAACAATGAATAGATTTGTTATACAATTAATACACCATTCTGCATAATTAGTATATTTGGTAACTGGCATGCTTGCAACCAACAAAGAGCTAGATATCAGATAAACGTGGGATATCAAACAGGTGTTACATTTTTAAGTATATAGCTCTATATTGATAATACATCCTACATGTGATATTGCGACTTTTAGTTGGAGGGTGCAGTTCCTACAGGAGACTAAGACACGTCGACATATATACTGAAAATATACTACCAAGTCAAAGCTGCAGTGTAAGTCGATTGCTTTTAAAAAGGAGTCGTTGTGGTCGTGGGGTCTTTGAAGCCGACTTCAATAAAGGGCGTTCTGGGGACTCGCCATCACCCCCCTCCCAAGAAAAAAAAACTTATAGACGTGAAATGGCGCATTCTGAGATATTTTTAGACTATTTGCGTTGTTGTGTTAATAACCACTTATCATTTGAGATTTGTAGTTTACAAGGGAGATGGCGTAGACCCCGCACCCAGACTGGATCCGCTAAGATGGGTTAACTTGAGCAGAAACACAACTGTTACACTAAAACAACGAGGGTCTCTTTCTTATAGGTCTAAGTTTGGTCACTTGCTAGTTATTCAGTTGTTGGCCGCGTTGATATATACCACCCTCCCCCATACCCTCCCCATCGCCGCCTCTCCACTCCTCTCACCCCTGTCTCTCTTTTAAGCTATTAAGGAGCTCATTTAGACCAATAGCATTGATTATGTTGCATGTTAAAGGTTTGTCGTTTATGTTACAGATGACCTAGACAATTTAAAGAGAGACCGAGATGCAGGCATGAACTAGGAACAATGTGAAGAGCGCCACTGCAGAGGAGAAACTGAGGAACCATGATATTAAATATACCTTGCTATGTCTCAAATAGCTGATCATATATACCACCCCCATACCCTCCCCATCGCCGCCTCTCCCATACCCTCACCCCCCTCTCTCTCTCTTTTAAGCTGTTAAGGAGCTTATATCATTAGACCAATAGCATTGATTGTTGCATGTTAAAGGTTTGTCGTTTATGTTACAGATGACTTAGACAATTTAAAGGGAGACCGAGATTCAGGCATGAACTAGGAACAATGTGAAGAGCGCCACTGCAGAGGAGAAACTGAGGAACCATGATATTAAATATACCTTGCTACGTCTCAAATAGCTGAACCAACATGAGTCGAGTGTACTCTTTATATATTGACCTTTTTTACACACTTATCTCCGTATCTCCCTGGCTCCACCTATACGCTACCCATATCAGCTCTATGGCGAACAACAATGGCGTAGTCAGGAGGGGCATATGCCCTTTTGCGTGACTTGTACGTCAAGATTTAAGATTTAAAAATAAATAAGTATGAGATTATAAGACACGACTGAATGGGCTGAAGTGTAAAACTTCCAATCCTGTTTAACATCTTCATGAGGTCAACATTGATGTACTACGCTAAAATTCGTGTATTGGGTGACGTAAACATAATTCTGAATTTCTTGGGTAATTTTGGCACACCATTCAGCTATAAAGGCTAAGAAAACTGTAGTTGTCGTTTTAAGATTGATGTGTCTTCACATTAAATATGCGCTATATTTTAAGGGTAACTAAAGGTCACTGTAGTGCCTCTGAAGCGACATGCGCAAAAAAAAATCAATTTTGAAGAGATAGTGGCTTTAACTTCGGTGTAAACAAGAGGTCTTCATTTCTGATATGTACTAGTTTAGACGAAATACAATTGCTAAATAAGTAAATGAAAGTAATGGTAAACTGTTGCCATCAAATTTAATGGAACAGTCTATTAAGTTCAAATTTATCACGGGATGTGGTATAGTTAACACGCAAACACTCACACGCCCCCCCCCCCCTCCACAAACCCACACATAAAATGAATAGCAAAACATTAATCTGTTATAGGTCTACAGTAAGCTGTCTGTGTTCAATAGTGGCGACATCCATAATAACGCTGTTTGTTTTGAGATGTTTTGCCATTTTGAAGTATAAAGTTAGATGTAGAATTTAAAAGAAAAAAAAACAAACAAATTTGTCAGTGTGCCTCTATGACATGACAACATGTTTGCTTCAAGTTAACGCTGGATACAGACAGTGTCAACTTCAATGTCGGTATCTCCGAAACGGTACCTATGAACTCGATGCAAACATCATCAGAATACTTATAGAACATATTCCTCTTTCGTCAACCAAACATCATTAATATTTTCATCTGGATCTACTTTTAAATTTGAGTGAATATATTACAATAATTTATGTCTAAATGAAAATAATCTTAGTTTCAATAATACGTTAATTCAAGCGTAACTAATTATTTCATTGTAAATACCCTTTGACGCTACTTGCAATTAGTAACGCATACATATATACAGTCTGCAGGGTGCTTGCTCGGAGTGTCGCGTCTGTTTTTACCATATAGTGCTGTCTACTGCATCCTTGTTTAGATCCTTGATCCTGTCTTGAGTGGAGTTCATGTACTGAATACTCCAAATATTTTAATCGCCAAAGTACGTTACTTTTGATTGTGGAATTTACAAATTTATTCTTTAAGTAATCTTGCATATGAAATATTTGCAACATTTAGCATATACGACAAGATTGATATATTTATCACGGTTCGTTGGGGCAATGATCCGCGTCGCATTTCCCCAACTCCAAACATTGCACGTTAGTATCACGATCTATCCTTAAAGCTGCCAGCTCATCTGCAAATTAGAAACATAACACAAAATTTACATTAAGTTTACTCTTGTAAACCGTCTTTTAGAGGGGTTTTTACTCTTAGACTTTGAGACCCTACGTTTCTATTATTAAACATATCCAGTTAATAGTGTCAGTTGATAATATTTCCTCATTATATTAGTGCGTCACTATCTTCATTCGTAAGATTGCCAATGACGTTTGCCTTCGCTGCTTTAACATGTGACGAATATAGCGGCAAAAAATAACTTAATAAGTTAATTATAGTGACAAGTAAAAATAAATTTAGAAAATAAGATTAATTGATCTTAAAAGCCTTGCACAATAACACAAACTAAAAATGTAAATTTAACTCGTAAACATGTTAAATAATTGTTAGTTGGAAGAAAATCTAAATCTCATTTAAATTTCTTACCAAATGCAGCTTTCAACCGTAGAAGAATATTTTCAATAAGATGACATTCGCGTGGTTTCATGTGTACATTGTCGGTCATGTCTGGTGAAATGTCTTTAAATATTTCATCCGCGGTAGTAAATGGAGGCCATGTAGGCATTGATTGGCTGTTACCGTTGATGCCTGTATTTGGATTTCTGTTATTGATGATAAAAAGTTGCATGTTTGTTCTCTAATTTAATATAACTATTCGAGTGATCATATCACAGTAGCTGGCTGCGTTTCAATCATATTCTACTACCCTGGTATTCGAACTGGGGTATGCCATCTTTTTTATAGGATCGCGAACAAAATGCCGAAAAAAATGCTGACAGTTGTAGAAAAATGGAAAAGTCATAAACATATAGATTACTTCAAAAGTTGTGAAATATAGCACAATATTGCAAGTAAGCAACCTTAGTAATATGTACAATTTCTCCAAATAGAGGGGACACCTCCTCCCCGTTGACCCCTTCCCCGGGTCACAACATCTTCCAGCAGAGGGTCGCCAAGATGATCAAGATCGTAATTGGGGTCTCCGAGCAAGCACAGAATTATCATCCAATCAAACTACTTGTACAATCATTTTCTGTAAGAACTCCGTGAAATTTGCTTTCAATCCAAGAAGGTGCAATTCCCATGGCAATTGTTAAGTGGCGGATCGGCAAACCGACTCTACCAAGGTGACTCAATGGGTCCGAGGCGAGGTACCGCCAGGTTGAGGTGACAAAGGCGCCGCTTGCTTCATTTAGCCGTCACCGTCGCCTGAATTACTGCCCCGGTATAGCAATTTATACTCCAGCCCACCCCTCAATTAGCCTCAGTACTTAGTAACTATCTCCAATCGTCCACCCAATGCATATATGCAGAGCAGGGTGGATTGGGTTCAAATTGTGAAATGGAAATTTGGTATCTATAGGTTTGGAGGTAATAATGTCTAAAGCGTTTCCAAAGTCTTTCAACATTTCTTGTAAAACTCTTGCGCATAAATTAGCCTGTGGATTTTTCGTTAAGCAAGTTTGGTTGTGAGGGAAGCCAGTCTGCTATAAATATAGTAACTTAGCATTTACCCAGTTTTGACAAAGTTGGTCCAATACATCATCGTCTTCCTCGACATCTCTTTCTCTTCCTCAGTCGTCCCATTGAACAGATCCTGAAAGGGTGCACCGAAAACATATTGCAACTCATCACCGTGTGCTGCTCCAGCCCATGATAATCCCATAAAGTTATTCGATGGTTGAAATGTCATCGTATATCTATACACTGTGGCAAATGCAGATGCGTGTCTCGCGAATCTGGCCTCACCACACATGAAGTGACGGTCAGTGTAAAACTGTGTGATTACGTCAAAATAATCGTGTTCACTGTCCGATAGGTCATCTGGGTCCGTTGTATAGATAACTCTCACTATTTCTTGTAACAAAGGATACTGGACACCAAGAAAGGACAGTATGACATCCGCCATGTTGGAATTTATGTTTGGTTTCACATTCAAATCTGGGAAAAAGGCGTACGTCTGTACTGTGGCTTCCTGTGCGTTGGTTCCGATAATAAGTTTGTCCACATTAATGGCGCCATCTATTAGCAGGCGTAGTGGATCGTCCTCTAAGAATTCGCCATCGACCACAGGTGTAATCGGAAGGTAAACGGTAACGTTCAATTCTCGTTGAGCCTGTAAGTTTGTATAAAATAGAATATTTCTTATCATATACTTAGAAACGGCTAAAAATAGTGAAAGTGTTTCGTTTAGTGAGTAACTTGTTAGTGTTATTGGGTGTTATTGTGTCGTACATGGTTCCAACAGTTGTATACTTTCTAGCTTGTGTTGTGCCTCGAAGTTGGCTTAGAGAGTTCATCAAGTTTGTAAATGTCTTTCATTAATGTTTCTTTTTATTTCGTTATGTAAATGTGTTAATGTTCTGTTAACATGTTAATATTCTGCTTGAATATCATCACTGCGTCCCTGTTACATGGAAGTCATTTTATGTAATAAAAGTAGATAAAAAAAAGTAAAACTAATAAATAACCTTACTATAACATGTTTGTCCACCAATTCTCTGGCAGGTGCCTGCTGAAGACAAGCTAGTAAGGTCTCATCTGATTCAACATCTTCTGTTGAGCATCCTACTAGTTCGGCTAGTTTCTTCACTTCTTGACGATGATACTCAGGCGTAAAATAATTCATCCATGTCGGGCTGATAGGACTGCCACTCTGTTTCAGTCGTGCAAAAATCGGAGAAAATATGTGAGTCAGACATTGAATTTACTCATCGGAAAGTATTTTGTAAACAATAAAGTGTTACAGTTATTCCACCATTTTCTCTCCAATGTATTGAATCAAATATTATATCGAATAAAATTATGTTTCTTGCCTTGGTGTGGGTATGGTGTCATAGTTGTTTCTTGCCTTGGTGTGGGTATGGTGTCATAGTTGTTTCTTGCCTTGGTGTGGGTATGGTGTCATAGTTGTTTCTTGCCTTGGTGTGGGTATGGTGTCATAGTTGTTTCTTGCCTTGGTGTGGGTATGGTGTCATAGTTGTTTCTTGCCTTGGTGTGGGTATGGTGTCATAGTTGTTTCTTGCCTTGGTGTGGGTATGGTGTCATAGTTCATGCATAGTAAATCCGTAGTCCAAAGTATTAAGGTAGAACGTCCACAAGAAATGAGAAACCTGTTTTTGACCCGAAGTGAGAGTTGAGCGCCCTACAACCAGTGGCGTCACCAGACTTTTCAGTCTGGGGGGGGGGCACAGGGGGGGCACCAGCATTTGATGGAGGGTGGCACTTAGGTGGATACTGATCGCCGTCCTGGGGGAGGGGTCTAAGGGGAGGGGGTGCCCCCTCCCCTTTGGAAAATTTTCGCATACGGAGGATGGGCTAGATGCAAAATGGTGCCACATTTGATGCTAAATTCGATCTGAAGATATCTCCAGAAATTGCTATTTTCGAGGTAATGATTTTAACAACGCGCAGAATTTTGCAGAGGATATGAACCACATGCTGTCGATATTATGCCTAACCCTATCAATAGAACCTACATTTGTTGAATTAATGTGTGCATGACCCCCGACTCCTTTCTTGTCCTTCTCGTTTTCTCCCATTATCTATTAAGATGTAACCGGTTCCAGCATCGTTATTGGCTCCTATCAGGGATCTCACCATGCAATCCAAAGTTTGATCACACATCGAGTATGGCTCAGTATGCAGGTGTGAACATTCGCCATATGTTCCTACAAGCATCTGACCTCAAATGACCTCTGCACCCCCTACACAACAGGGTTAATATATGGGTCCACAAATATAGGCAAGTATGGTGCCTGCGGACCCTCACATTCTCACATTTCGTCAGCTCCTAACCTGTCAACCTCAGACCAAGGCAACATACTGCAGTACCCTCCCTTCTCACAGCAGGTCCGGATTTTCGGCATTTCACAGGCATCCAATTCACGAGAGGTAAAAGACACACACAGACAGCAGACAAACACTCTCACCCATATGACAAATGCACACAAGCAGCATGACAATGAGTCAACTGCATTAAAAAAGGAATAGAATGAACTTGGAAGAGTAATACCTGAGGGAAGAATAAAGGTATAATATTTCTGCTTGTCTCTGTGCAGCTCATTTGAAGAAAATACGAATTACTGTGCTTCTTTGTCCTTATGAAAAACCAACTCAGATGATGGGAGTGAATATAACAAAATATATATATATATTTTTTTACCAACCCAAATCTCAGATGGGGGGGCACTCGGTGGGGGGGCACTAGGTTTTCCAGGGGGGCACGTGCCCCTTGGCCCCCCCTTGGCGACGCCACTGCCTACAACTAATGGTTTTACTGAATTAGTTTACTAATTCTACTTTAAAGTAACTAACCAGATCGCCGAACTAAACCATACATGAGGAGGGCGATTTTGGATTCTCTATACATGAAGTTAACTTAGCTACAATTGAAAAATTCAGTGGATTGATAAATTTGTTTTCGTGTCCAAAGAATGGCCAGTGATGATCATATTTGATCATTATTCTATTATTCTATTCCTATCTCAGATATTTGATGTATCTTGAATCCCACGGAGGGGACCGACCCAGGGGCAAAGATAGAGAGAGAGAGACATCAAATATTGTTTTGTAGTTAGTAACTTTGGAATATTATACCTCCATTATTGCACTTCTAAAGAGCCCGCGACTACCAGGGGAGAGAATCTGGTAGCCAACGCTTGCCGATCCAGCACTCTCACCAATAATTGTAACCCGTGACGGATCGCCTCCAAACTCTGGGAAAAGGAAGGGCATCGGTAATTAAACCAAAACACATCGTCTTTCTTACTTCTGCAAATTTATATATATATATATATATATATATATATATATATATATATATATATATATATATATATATATATATATATATATATATATATGTATATATATGTATATATATATATATATAAATATATATAAATGAAAATCGTGATGAGTTGGAAAATCAAGAACAGTGAAAAAACTTTCAGCCTCCACCGGGATTCGAACCACGGGCCTCCCGCTCTGTACGCGGACACCCTAACCACTAGGCTATGGACGCTGATTGCATGTCCAGAGGTCCGAAACCGGTAAGGAAGATCGTAATTCCACTGTAGGCGTTTGTCACCTATATCGAACAATACTAGTTCTGTTTTTGGTGACATATTTTGCCTTACTCTAGAGATCAAACATGATGCTATCCAACTCGAAAATCATTTGTGATTCCTAAAGCCGGATCTCGAAAGAGATACTTTGAACAGACTTTATGTTAATGCAATGGAGGTAAACGACAAAGGCAAATGAATATATATAAATGAAAATCGTGATGAGTTGGAAAATCAAGAACAGTGAAAAAACTTTCAGCCTCCACCGGGATTCGAACCACGGGCCTCCCGCTCTGTACGCGGACACCCTAACCACTAGGCTATGGACGCTGATTGCATGTCCAGAGGTCCGAAACCGGTAAGGAAGATCGTAATTCCACTGTAGGCGTTTGTCACCTATATCGAACAA
This sequence comes from Apostichopus japonicus, assembly GCF_037975245.1. Taxonomy (NCBI): domain Eukaryota; kingdom Metazoa; phylum Echinodermata; class Holothuroidea; order Aspidochirotida; family Stichopodidae; genus Apostichopus; species Apostichopus japonicus. The sequence continues at coordinate 20,942,980 of NC_092561.1, forward strand.
TACTAGTTCTGTTTTTGGTGACATATTTTGCCTTACTCTAGAGATCAAACATGATGCTATCCAACTCGAAAATCATTTGTGATTCCTAAAGCCGGATCTCGAAAGAGATACTTTGAACAGACTTTATGTTAATGCAATGGAGGTAAACGACAAAGGCAAATGAATATATATAAATGAAAATCGTGATGAGTTGGAAAATCAAGAACAGTGAAAAAACTTTCAGCCTCCACCGGGATTCGAACCACGGGCCTCCCGCTCTGTACGCGGACACCCTAACCACTAGGCTATGGACGCTGATTGCATGTCCAGAGGTCCGAAACCGGTAAGGAAGATCGTAATTCCACTGTAGGCGTTTGTCACCTATATCGAACAATACTAGTTCTGTTTTTGGTGACATATTTTGCCTTACTCTAGAGATCAAACATGATGCTATCCAACTCGAAAATCATTTGTGATTCCTAAAGCCGGATCTCGAAAGAGATACTTTGAACAGACTTTATGTTAATGCAATGGAGGTAAACGACAAAGGCAAATGAATATATATAAATGAAAATCGTGATGAGTTGGAAAATCAAGAACAGTGAAAAAACTTTCAGCCTCCACCGGGATTCGAACCACGGGCCTCCCGCTCTGTACGCGGACACCCTAACCACTAGGCTATGGACGCTGATTGCATGTCCAGAGGTCCGAAACCGGTAAGGAAGATCGTAATTCCACTGTAGGCGTTTGTCACCTATATCGAACAATACTAGTTCTGTTTTTGGTGACATATTTTGCCTTACTCTAGAGATCAAACATGATGCTATCCAACTCGAAAATCATTTGTGATTCCTAAAGCCGGATCTCGAAAGAGATACTTTGAACAGACTTTATGTTAATGCAATGGAGGTAAACGACAAAGGCAAATGAATATATATAAATGAAAATCGTGATGAGTTGGAAAATCAAGAACAGTGAAAAAACTTTCAGCCTCCACCGGGATTCGAACCACGGGCCTCCCGCTCTGTGCGCGGACACCCTAACCACTAGGCTATGGACGCTGATTGCATGTCCAGAGGTCCGAAACCGGTAAGGAAGATCGTAATTCCACTGTAGGCGTTTGTCACCTATATCGAACAATACTAGTTCTGTTTTTGGTGACATATTTTGCCTTACTCTAGAGATCAAACATGATGCTATCCAACTCGAAAATCATTTGTGATTCCTAAAGCCGGATCTCGAAAGAGATACTTTGAACAGACTTTATGTTAATGCAATGGAGGTAAACGACAAAGGCAAATGAATATATATAAATGAAAATCGTGATGAGTTGGAAAATCAAGAACAGTGAAAAAACTTTCAGCCTCCACCGGGATTCGAACCACGGGCCTCCCGCTCTGTACGCGGACACCCTAACCACTAGGCTATGGACGATATAGGTGACAAACGCCTACAGTGGAATTACGATCTTCCTTACCGGTTTCGGACCTCTGGACATGCAATCAGCGTCCATAGCCTAGTGGTTAGGGTGTCCGCGTACAGAGCGGGAGGCCCGTGGTTCGAATCCCGGTGGAGGCTGAAAGTTTTTTCACTGTTCTTGATTTTCCAACTCATCACGATTTTCATTTATATATATTCATTTGCCTTTGTCGTTTACCTCCATTGCATTAACATAAAGTCTGTTCAAAGTATCTCTTTCGAGATCCGGCTTTAGGAATCACAAATGATTTTCGAGTTGGATAGCATCATGTTTGATCTCTAGAGTAAGGCAAAATATGTCACCAAAAACAGAACTAGTATTGTTCGATATAGGTGACAAACGCCTACAGTGGAATTACGATCTTCCTTACCGGTTTCGGACCTCTGGACATGCAATCAGCGTCCATAGCCTAGTGGTTAGGGTGTCCGCGTACAGAGCGGGAGGCCCGTGGTTCGAATCCCGGTGGAGGCTGAAAGTTTTTTCACTGTTCTTGATTTTCCAACTCATCACGATTTTCATTTATATATATTCATTTGCCTTTATAAATATATATATATATATATATATATATATATATATATATATATATAAATTGAAACATCTCAATCATACGAACGGAAAATAAGACTACTATAACGAAACGCAACCGTTGGATCTTATACAGCTCCTGCGGAGTGGTTAGGTCATAGCAAGCCTTACTCTATTTCTTCGATCAAATAATGGGCAGGCTTGACGAGAGGGGATCGAGGGATAAAGTCACAGGTTCCGGCGTCAATAAGGGCTTGGGAAAAAAAGAGAGGGTCCTAGGAAAATATGAGATAAAGAATAATGTATGCTCATATTTATAATTTACTTCCGAAACATGAATTATATCAATACAGGGTGCTCGATAACAAAACCTATTTGTACCTAGTGCCCAACCTGTCCTTCTACTTCCGTGGTGATGGGTGACAGGGTAACACTGAACTGGAGCCGATTGATTCTGTAAAATGTGTTTTTCTCGTTCTCCTTTGGTTTCCTATGGATTAGTAATTACTGGAACTGAATGAGTTGAAAAATTACAAAAATGTTGTAAATATCATAAAGCACAATCCATGATAAATCGGAAGGGCATACCTTTGATGTTTTCATGAACCCATTTCAGTGCAAATTGTTGATCCTTAAGTCCCAGATTCCCTGGAATAAGATCATCGCCTATAGTACAAAAAAACATATATACGGATAATATACACTCAAAATATGTTTTTTTTTTCAAATATATAGGCAGGCTACTAAATCGTTATTAAAAGCTTCAAGTAACACATGAAAGCGTTCGTTACGAATTTTTAACGATAATATTGGCTATACTGAAACTTGGGGTCTAATTTTCACCACTATACATCAGCTTGAGGATAAAGTCAGGATTTGTTAATTGTATAGCCTCTCGTATTAGGTTTGAACATCACTTGGTACTGTTCTCGTGTTACAGCGTTGGACCTATCCATTGCGAGATGAGAGTTAATAGATACATGTTCCCGCTGAAAGCTACAAATACCCACACTTCAGTTCCAGGATTAATTTTACCTGCTTCTACGGTCATTATCATTGCCTACATTTTCTCGCAAAATCTCCAATAACAACATTGCCCATATTTTCAAGGTAAAATGGATTTGGTTTAATATTTGTTTCTTACCAGAAGTCATGAATCCAAGTGATGATAACCGATAGTTGATCGTAACCACAATGATGTCGCCAAACGCAGTTATAGGCAAGGATGGCGTCATCAACATTTGACCAGCTCCAAACATGTAACCACCACCGTGAATCCATACAAGAACTGCAGCAGCGTTTCCCTTAATTGTTGAAAACGGCTAAAAATGAAGCGGGAGTGACCCCAATAATCGACAGAGCAATGACTTCAATATGAGTCCCAGGAGGGGCAAAACAAAATGCTCTACCGTGGACTCCACGCCTAATGGATATGCACTGCACTGGGGATGGCGCCGCACAAATGCAGCATGTTTAATACTAATGAACATTGGTCTGACTCCTGTCCACCCATCAAACTGGCCCCTCCCGCCCATGTCAAACCTGTGTCCAGAAAATGAGGCTCTTCAAAAGGAAAGTGTTTGCATTGTCCCAAGTTATATAGCCTAACGTGATCCTCATCTCAAACATAAACACATCAATACAATAGGTAAAATGCTCTTCATTCATAAATGTACCTGCTATGAAAACATTGTTTAACGCTGAGGTATAGATAATATTTAGTTAAATGAAATTTTAACTACAATAACGTAATATATTCCGTGCATATATTTACATAGCAGGATAATCATATGAAAGTACAATTGTAAGCCTACCGGCAACAGGTTGCTTCAATGCGTAATAACGAGTCCTGTTTTCAATAAATAATAGGATTAAGATACTATAGAACTGTGTAGGTCTATATAGTGCAATGAGATGTGGTGATCATAGGGAGTAATATGATTTCTCTTATTGTATTATCATATCAATCAAGAATACGTTTAAACTGTTAGTGTAATGCCTGAATTTCAATCGAAAGCATACTCCTATATAAGTAACAGTTGAATTTCAAAGTAAAATCCAGTACGGAGATTATAAACTTACCCTTGTTCTTGGAACAAACACGTCTAAAAACAAACAGTCTTCAGATTGATTTGCATTGCTTAACTCGAAACGTATACCTGGATCCAACTGAACACATGAGTTACCAATCTCAGTAGCATTGTAAGGGCTTTGTAAGGTCTTCACAGCTGTGGGTGGTTTGAATCGCAATGAACCTACAGGTGGCTCTGCGTATGGAATTCCATAGTAGACTTCAATGTCTTTGGAAATGCCGAGAAAGTCGCTTTCAAATGTATCCAAAAGCCCATGTATTACTGTTCCATCGCTTAGTGTTACATAAGGCTGGCTTCCTGTGGCTGGGCTACAGTATCCTATCCAACACAAGCATATAAGTATTATTAAAAACATGTCAATTGCATTAAACATCATCCTTACGTCTGTGCAGGGTGTTTTGAAGTTCACGGTATCTATGAATCATTCATTGCCTTTTGTGAACTTTGTTTGATTTTCTTATCACTTACTTCCATCACATGGTAAAGTTCATAGTGCCACCTCCATATATTGTCTCATATAAGATGTATACAGGTATGGTGTGAACTACTTATTACCGGTACGAGTGTACGGTCTAGGTATAGTGTGATCTACTTATTACCGGTAAGAGTGTATGGTCTCCTTGTCAAATCGTTCCGACGTCGACCGTTAGCTTGCGGTGTCAATTTCTTACGTTTTATTGCATTTTAACAAACGATTCAACTAATTTACTTTGTATTCGTTTGACAAAGAAAACAAAGAGCAGGACGGGACGGGAGTGGGGTGGGCTTGGGGGTTGGTTTGAAGTGAAAGAGGGGTTAAGCGTTGGCCTAAGGATTGGCCAGAACTCTGAGAGGGGCGCCGGTCCTACCAATCCCCATACCTGCGACTCTCACAATACAAAACCATTTGTTACTTATTGCATTTTGTTGACATGATATCAATATCGACACCATATGTCGTCCCAGGAATGTTACATGAGGTGTCCCTCAGGCACCTATATTAGGACACCTTAGTTCCTAAGTAATATCAATGAACTTGTTAATTGTTATACAAAGCTTTGCTTTACTCTACTCCCAGCGTCGATTAATACATTTGAAAATTATTTGGTTTAATGCAAACGAATTGTCTTTAAATGTCAGTAAAAACTAAGTATATGGTATTTTACACAAAACAATGTCAGATAGATGAAATCAATATTTATTTTGACAACACGTAAGTATTATGAGTTGACAAACTTAAGTTTTGGAAATTTATCTTGATGCGAAACTTAATTGGACAAACAGTTACATGTAAACTATTTTGAAGACTTTTCCGCTATTTTACCAGGTCCTTGCAAGTTGTTATACGAGGTATATCTTGTAGCGCAACGCAAAGTTGTTGGCTACTGTATGACTATAGCAAAATTGAAGAGTAAATTTGTTGCCATGATATACCACAATCAGCACCCGATACACAACTTATGGAAATAATATATGACAGCACCATTTTCTTCAGCAAGTTTGATGCCTCCTCAACACAATCTAGGCCTATTGAAAATTAATTGTTCCACGATATGGTGTCTCAATTAGTGTAAATGAACATCTTTTGAGAATTCATGCTAAAGAAACGTCACATAACTGATGTTATGGTTCGCTCTTGTCCAGATGACAGTGACCGGATTCACATTCTCCATTCTCTTGTGGCGATGTATTGGTTTCTCCCTTCTCTTGTGGCGATGTATTGGTTTCTCCCTTCTCTTGTGGCGATGTATTGGTTTCTCCCTTCTCTTGTGGCGATGTATTGGTTTCCTTTCGGAATGTATTCAGCCGATCTGTGTGAAGAAAATATATATCGAAAGAAAACATGATTTTAAAAAGGAAAAAACAAAACACAAGTACGTTCAGAAAATCTTGAACATTTAATTACACTTTATACATTTCCTATCAACCTCTAAATGAGCTACGGTAGTGTGAAAAGTGTTCTATATATTGTGCATAGTACTTGTTCCGAGTATCAAAAGGAATTTAAATGTCTTCCTTCTCAAGTCACAGTTGTTACGCATGCATACCAGCTATCATTCGTTGTCTTCAATTTAAAGTGGAAACGTGTATTCACTGATATAGCTCAAAGCAGACTGACCAGACATCAGTATTTAATTCTGCCAAGGCAATTTGAGGTCACTTTATATGATGCAACACAATATCCAGGGGGTCTCCCAGTCGCAAGTCGGGCTCGAGGCCTCCCCCTTTCTTCTATTTGTATTCCCCTTATGTATCATCCAACTTAGAATGCATTATTGTTTGTTTCATATTTCACAGGACACCTCCACACTTTCCCTAATTTAACCATGGGCTCCGTGGTCGAATAGCTCCCTACTCTCACATGTTGACTCGTCAGACTCGAATAATGCATGGTACAGACCGGAGCGCAGTTTATCGCAGGTAGCAATACAGATTGAATAATGCATGGTACAGACCGGAGCGCAGTTTATCGCAGGTAGCAATACAGATTGAATAATTCATGGTACAGACCGGAGCGCAGTTTATCGCAGGTAGCAATACAGATTGAATAATGCATGGTACAGACCGAAGCGCAGTTTATCGCAGGTAGCAATACAGATTGAATAATGCATGGTACAGACCGGAGCGCAGTTTATCGAAGGTAGCAATACAGATTGAATAATGCATGGTACAGACCGGAGCGCAGTTTATCGCAGGTAGCAATACAGATTGAATAATGCATGGTACAGACCGGAGCGCAGTTTATCGCAGGTAGCAATACAGATTGAATAATTCATGGTACAGACCGGAGCGCAGTTTATCGCAGGTAGCAATACAGATTGAATAATTCATGGTACAGACCGGAGCGCAGTTTATCGCAGGTAGGATTACAGAGTGAATAATGCATGGTACAGACCGGAGCGCAGTTTATCGCAGGTAGCAATACAGATTGAATAATTCATGGTACAGACCGGAGCGCAGTTTATAGCAATACAGATTGAATAATTCATGGTACAGACCGGAGCGCAGTTTATCGCAGGTAGCAATACAGATTGAATAATGCATGGTACAGACCGGAGCGCAGTTTATAGCAATACAGATTGAATAATGCATGGTACAGACCGGAGCGCAGTTTATAGCAATACAGATTGAATAATTCATGGTACAGACCGGAGCGCAGTTTATCGCAGGTAGCAATACAGATTGAATAATTCATGGTACAGACCGGAGCGCAGTTTATAGCAATACAGATTGAATAATTCATGGTACAGACCGGAGCGCAGTTTATCGCAGGTAGCAATACAGATTGAATAATTCATGGTACAGACCGGAGCGCAGTTTATCGCAGGTAGCAATACAGATTGAATAATTCATGGTACAGACCGGAGCGCAGTTTATAGCAATACAGATTGAATAATGCATGGTACAGACCGGAGCGCAGTTTATAGCAATACAGATTGAATAATTCATGGTACAGACCGGAGCGCAGTTTATCGCAGGTAGCAATACAGATTGAATAATTCATGGTACAGACCGGAGCGCAGTTTATAGCAATACAGATTGAATAATTCATGGTACAGACCGGAGCGCAGTTTATCGCAGGTAGCAATACAGATTGAATAATTCATGGTACAGACCGGAGCGCAGTTTATCGCAGGTAGCAATACAGATTGAATAATTCATGGTACAGACCGGAGCGCAGTTTATAGCAATACAGATTGAATAATTCATGGTACAGACCGGAGCGCAGTTTATAGCAATACAGATTGAATAATGCATGGTACAGACCGGAGCGCAGTTTATAGCAATACAGATTGAATAATTCATGGTACAGACCGGAGCGCGTTACGAAACAACATGAGTAATAGGATGGATGATGTGATCTTGACCAATGGATGATGATGTTACTGAGTAGTAACTCAGTATCGAAGGCCAGTCCAAGAGAACTGCAGTAAATGTAACCAAGGCTTTGACAACATGAGGCTAGTCAGTTCTATAGAGCAACCCCCCACCCCCCCCCCTCTCGCCCTTATACGACGAAACGCTTACACACCAACTTGTATTCAAAAGTAACTCCGACGCTCCAGTCACCGAAGATACCTTTTTAAGAAAACTAAAACTTACCAAGGGCTTCTTTCAACGGTGGAAGAATATGTTCTAAAAAATGGCACTCCTTTTGCTTCATGTAAATGTTGTCACGCATAGTCGGTGATAGGTCCTTGAAAACATTATCTGTTGCTGTAAATTTGGGCCAATCTGGTAATTTTGTGCTGGATGCTGGTACATTAGGATCCCTAGAGAGTTGCGAACAAAATTCCTGAATTCATATAAACTATTTAAATTTGTTAAACCCTTATGGAAATGTAGCAATAAATGAGTACACAAATCCTTCCATAAGCTTACATATTTTCGAATACTTGAGTGGCGATTGTTGTACTGGAATATGAGTATTGCGTTCCTGGTGAGATTCGAAATAACAAATAATTACTAAACACACACATACACACAGATAAATATATATATATATATATATATATATATATATATATATATATATATATATATATATATATATATATGTATATATGTATGTATATATGTATATATATTTATATATATATATATATATATATATATATATATATGTATATATGTATGTATATATATATATATATATATATATATATATATATATATATATATATATATATATATATATATTTATATATTTATATATATATAAATTTAAATAATTACATGTTATTTTGAATCTCACGCGCTCCATAATAGGCAAAATTGAAATTAAGATTCATACCTCAACATAATTGAAATATGCAAGTTTAATAGAAGCAATAAAAAGGAGTAACTCACAATGAATAACATTAAAAAGATCAGCCGAACGAAAGAAATAACAAAGGGAAGGAATGAATAAGTTAGAACGGAGCAATTTCAAAACTGCTTCATCTTAAATCTTAAATGAATAAAAGTCAAGCATTTTACCCAGAGTGCATGAAGTTTATCCAATAATCCATCGTTTTCTGTGATAGTTCTCTCTCATCGTCCGTCGTTTTACTTAAAAAGCGTTCTCCAAAAGGAGCACCGAAGACGTATTGCAACTCATCGGCATGGGAGGCTCCAGCCCATTTAATTCCCAGAAAATTATTCGACGGACGAAATGTCATGGTATACCGATAAACATTCGCAGATGATGATGATGCAAGTTTCGAAAACTTTGTTTCACCACACAGGAAGAAATAATCACCAAGTATCTGCGTCGCCTCTGTAAAGTAATCGTGGCTTTCGTTCTCCAAATCACTGGCATCTGGCATGTAAATGGTTCTGACAACTTCATGCAACACGGGATCTTCGATACCAATGAAATTCATAACCGCTCGAAACATGGACGCGTTTACGTACGGTTGATCATCTGGATTTGGGAAAAAATATGAGAAAGTCTGAAAAGTGCCTTCTTCGGCATTAGTTCCCACGATAATACTTTTCACATTGATGCCACCATCTTCTAACAGCGTCTGTGGATCTTTAGGTAAAAAGTCGTCATTAGTTACAGGAGAAACTGGAAGCAGATGAGGCACACCTAGTTCCTTCTGGGCCTGAAATAATGATTGACCAAAAGTTTACAAATAATTAATCGTCTTGTATAAATAACAATATAATGTTGAAATTATTATGGTTGTTCAGCTTAGCAATTTCAGTTGAATTAAAGATAAACTTGTCAATACAGTGTCAATACTCACTGGCTCCCTAGGTTGATTGAGAGTTGTAAAAGTAATATGGTATCACTAAACAGAGATGTATAAAAAATATCTCCAATGGACGTCTTTACATATAGTTATTACTAGCTAGCAGCATAGGGCCGCCTCGGAGAAAGACTTCACGACGGAATAAGGGTCGCAATCGTCATGGGATGGGACTAAGAATTGGTCTAAGAGGAGGGTCCCTCTTTGTATCCTAGGACATTTGTTTGGGATATTCTGTCTGTCTGTCAGTAAGGGACATCCCCTAGAAATTTGGGGTCACGTGCCCACCCCCCCACACCCATGACCCCACGAAAATGAGACTTCATTCCAAATGACTTGCACTCAATCACACCAGCAAAGAATGAAAGTTTGAACAAGAACTGATTTACAGTTACAATGATGGAAATGATAGCACTATTCTAAAACCTCATTATCAACCAAAAAGTCCCATATATTTTTCTCCACATGGCCTACCTCAGCCACATCATTATGCCCAAATCAAACTCTGGCTAAGAAAGGCCTGCTTAGAAATATACTTGGTGGCGCTCGTGACGGCATGCAGGTGAAATATTTTCATAATAGGGAGGAATGACGATGATATTTCCTTCGAATGTTTCTTTTACATTTATACATCTTGATTTTTAGCAAATTACTGCGAAAGGGATTAACGAATACCAGTATGCGCCTTAAGAACTGTTAGAGTAAATGTACGTCAGCAAGGTTATATTCGATCATCGAGAGCATATTTTCTTATCTAAGTTGCAGTGACGAAGAGGTCGTGATGCGAAAGGATGCAAGATCAAGTTTGGAAGATGTTAGGATACAGTGAAATTTGTATCATTTTTGTCGTTTCAAAGAATTTCACGGACTGGTTCAAAACTTTCTACAACTTTCGCTACACTGTATATCAGAGAATAACTCCTGCGATGATAAAAGGAACATCCATAAATCGTTCAACGAGAGTATATGGCAGAAACATCCAGACCAAAGCTGAACTGGCATAAATGCTTGTATCTTCACGCAAGCAAGAGAGAGAGATCTAGATTAACATCTGCTACTGACCAGAAGACCGTGTCGTTGCTTTTTCCTGTGTTCAGAAGCAATATATAGCCAATTTGCTTGTTGTCACAATCACAATACTGTACTTCTACTATCACGTACCTACCCTATTTGCTGTTTACCTTTTAACTTGTTAGTGTCACTCAACCTAAGCATGGTTGCTACTGCTGTCCAGTGTTTATAGACATTTCACCTATTTGTATATATATATATATATATATATATATATATATATATAGGTATAAATAATGTACACTCGTACAAAGTTTGCGCTATTACTCGAGTTTCATGCTTCTTCGCAATCGTCAGATAGCCTCAGGTTGTCTGTCTGTGGCCACAGACAGACAACCTGATCATTAGCTATCTGACGATTGCGAAGAAGCATGAAACTCGAGTAATAGCGCAAACTTTGTACGAGTGTACATTATTTATACCTATCCAGCTCTATACCCAGGTATATTGAGCACTCTTCACCTGGAATTAATGCCATCTATCATATATATATATATATATATATATATATATATATATATATATATATATATATATATATATATATATATATATATATATATATATATATATATATATATATATATATATATATATATAGAAACGATTAGTTGAACACGCTGATTGTGGTTCGCCAGCATCGGTTTGAACGGAAGTTAGGATTCGTTAAAACTTGTCTCGCAAGGATCTTCAGTCTTCGCAAGGCGCTTCCAGAAGATATACAGAGCAACTCCTACCCTTGTATAGTAAGGTTCTTTTAGTTATATAACATATCATGTATCTAAGCGTAAGTTCCGTATCAAAGTAATTACAATAATTGATTTTATTCAATTAGAATTACTGTAGAGAGTGGCTTGAAAGAAGGTGATTGAGCGACAATTATATTTCATTGAAACATAAAACGACGCTTCCTTGCCATTTATTATCTACCTGGGTAAGTAAATTATTTGCATGCTTTTACTGTTGCCATTCCGCAAACAAAGAAAAAAGAACATAAATGATTCGAAGGAATTAAACTAACCAAAACAAGGTTCATGTTAATGTCCTTTGCAGGTGCTTTCTGCAGACATCGAAGTAAGTTTCCATCATTCTCGATGTCCTCTGGACTACAATCAACTAATTTCGCGAGAGCTTTGACCTCTTGACGATGATATTCTGGAGGAAAGGAATTTACCCAAGGATCGAATGGACTTCCGCTCTGTAGTAAAACATCGATCAAATTGTTCACATTGAAAACGTTAAAACAATATAAACTGCTTTTTATGATAAATCCCAGTTCCAGCTCATATCAGTAATAGAAAATCACTAGCATTATTATAGAGACGTTTTTACTACCTGTATTGAGATGGTGCGGCGAATTGCAAAAAAAACCCCATCTTACCAGTTTACATGTCAACTAGCACATGTCGATGGCCTGTGTCATTATTGAACAAACCCACTACTACATGCAATATATCTTTACATGGTGGAACCAAAACGGATGGATGAAGTTACGCATCAACATGGTGTTGGTAGGTTCGACGTGGACTTCAAACTCAACCTACAATTGGGTATGTAGGAAAGTTACACATATTTGGTCAAATGTGCAACCCATCACCAAATGAACCAACTACGATATATATATATATATATATATATATATATATATATATATATATGTGTGTGTGTGTGTATGTGTGTGCGTGTGTGTATCCGTCACAGATCATAATTACCAGGCTACTCCTAACTTCCTCACCTCCATTATTGCGTATTTGAATAGTCCTCGGCTGCTAGGTGACAGGATTTGGCACGCAACGCCCACGGAACCAGCACTCTCTCCAATGATGGTTATTTGAGAAGGATCTCCTCCAAACGCTGCAAATAGAGGCAAATAATAATTATAATAAATAACTACTTTATATGTAACCAATTCTAGGAATACATTGACAGGTTCATAACAATGAGTAGAAATATGCAGGGAAGCCGGTCAGCAGCGACATTTTCCTCAGTGCTCGCAAATAAAATATTTATCAATATCATAAACCTATGAAAGCATAGACAAAAGAGATGAACTAGTTTAGATCAACACCCTATTATAAAGTGAGCTACGAAAGATCAACTTACCCTCAATATTTTCGTTCACCCATCTTAGCGCAGCCTGTTGATCTCTGAGACCCAAGTTACCAGGGATTAAGTCATCACCTGTGCGCGAACGACACAAAAGAAGTGTTGGAAGTGTTACACCGTAATTCATTCAAAATATGAGTTCATGGGCATGTCGTCAGCACTGAGTTCCATTGATTTTACAATATTACCAAAATAGTTTAACATATTGGGACATTTCGGGTGTAACATGTATAGCTGTAGATGATAACCTACTGACCTAGCAACCCTTGATTACACTGCAAACAGAAATAAAACTGTGCATACATATATACGGTAATTTTACGTCCCAGACATAACTTAAACAGTGTACACTTCTGTAATAAAGCCTATATTTCGCAATGTCCACCACTAACATCAACATGCTCCCCTCCCCCAATCTCATTTCCCCTCACCCCCTGTCTATCAGTATACCAATCCTCATACTAACTATGATGCTTGAAAGAGTAGAACTTACCAGTGCTCAGAAATCCCAGTGCACCAAGTCTATAGTTTAAAGTGACTACAATGATTTCACCATATGCTACCAGAGGCAAGGATTCTGATACAATCATTTGACCAGCTCCGTAGATGAAAGCTCCGCCATGAATCCATACCAGAACGGGTGTCTTGTCGGTCTGTTATGGGATGGAAAGAGAGTAACTTTATTACATTTAAAAGGATCTTTCGGTGGCTGAAGATGATATAACATAACAAAGTTTCTTATGTATTATTAGGTCATATTCACATCCTCATGGAATAATATAATCTCAGAATCAGAAAATGTTCATATTGAGTGAAATTTGTGCAAGCCTCTGGAATAAGCAGAGTAAACTTCCCCATATTAGCAACCGAGCTATAAATGGGTTTGTTTCTTCCTTCTTATTATTTTCTTAATATTTTTGCAATCATTTTTATCGACATAATTGATTAAAGTATTATTTCTATTAAACAGTTACAATTCGCTGAATTTCCAAAAATAAAAAGGGAACAATTGCAGCTAAGGAAATGTTACAATAGTATCACAATTCAAGGATGAAAAGTTGCAATTTCATATTTCTTATGATATTTAACATTCATGGCGGTATTGTTCTACTCATGATTTGAAATATTTTCCAGAGAAAATGAAGATAATAAAGATTATAGACAGAGCTATTACTCAACTTACTAAGCCTTTGGGAACGAACACATCTAAGAACAGGCAATCTTCGGACATTTTGTTACTTTTAGGTGAGTAAGAATGATCTGAGGGTGGTTGTAGACAGGCGTGTTCTATCTCAGTGGCGTTGTAAGGATTACCGATGGCCTTAAACGGCAAAGGTGGTTTGAATCGCAGAGGCCCTACCGGTGCCTCGGCGTACGGAATGCCATAATAGACTTCAATATCTTTAGACACTCCTAGAATATCACTGTCAACAGATTTCCTCACTCCTAGAATGACGGTACCATCTTGTAATGTAACAGAGGGTTGGATTGCCGCCGATTCGAAAATTATCGAAAAACATATTACCAGTAAGGCACCTAATCGATACATTTTTATACGATCCCGAATGAAGTCAATATGTTAGCATATATTTTTGTACCCGTTAATATAATGACAAACGTATACGTATATAGAAGCCAAACAGACAGTTTAAAGATCAAGTTATCAAAGAATCAGTCAAGTTGATTTATATGCAAAGTGAAGTGTTATTTATTTGCACTTTGCCATCTTATCGAAGACCTGTTATAAGTTATAGATTACCAGAGAATGAGGGCTGGATAGTTCAGTTGATAGAACGCTGGATTTAGGGTTGAGTGGCTCGGTTACTTTTTAATCGCGATCAAATTAGTTTACGACCGTCTTTCTGTTCTTATGAATAAAATGAATTGTCACAAATTTAGCTCTCCTGGTTCGCCTATATAATTACACAATGTGTTCTAGTCTATTTAAGAGTTTCCAGTCGAAGAAAGAATGTATCCCTTTTAACAAATATATGAATACTTCTCCAATAACTAAAGATTTTTAAATTTCCCCATTGATATAAAATTCAAGTCGATTGGACAACATTTAGGACCATTTTATTGCTTGTCCAATGACGTGCCTTGAAAGATTTGCGTATACACTTTTGTCTCCCTATATAGGGATTTGCGATTTATACAATTATATTGGCAAGTAGGCTTCACACAGCAAGCCATAAACTTTCTTCTTATTTGACGTAATGTTCAAAACAACTACCAAAACAGACAGATTCTATTACAGAGTATACTTGAAGTAAACATTGTATGTATATTTAGTACAAAATTAATTTCCAAAACGTCCTAAATATGCAATTAAAGCGGTTAGTCTTTGAGTTTTGTTGCAGTGCCGCGGGGTGTCCGCACAGTCAATATTTTTGGAGTGGGAAACTGCCTATAGTTGTACAAGAAGTTAACAGAGAGTTTAATATAATGTCAACTTGATGAGAAAATGTGCTTTACCATTGGTTCAACAGAAGGCAATAACTAAATATGAAGATTTGTACAGACTTACCTTGCTATATTTGTAGCCATGATTCGAGTTTTACTTATTTCAGAGCTCAGCACACACACCAACAAACCCTACGAAATATTGGAACACTGTTTCCATCACTATTATTGTTTACAAAGTTGTAAAATTTATTTATAATGAAATATTTTGCTTGTACCACAAGAAATTTTATAGGATGTCTATCTGTTTCCTGCTTAACCAAACTAGTTATGGTCAAGGTTGCGTGCAAGGTGAGTCCAAGAAGTGAGGCAAAGCTCTGAATTTCTTTTCCAATAACTATACTTACAAAGAAACAGGACCAGAATCGGTTTTTCAATGTCTCCAATTCTGTTGCAAAAGGTCAACAAGGGAGAATTGTTACGTTTAATTTTATATAAAAAGTCTTAATTCATACCAACAGTTATATTTAACATCGAAACATTGAATTTTGATGTCCCTGACTACAGTAAAAGGTAGAGTATCAAATACATTCCACTTTTCGTTTTCGTGGTAGGAGTTTTCCCAGTTCAACAAATGTTTTAGGCATAATGTTTTATGTTGTTCTAGAATGACCACATTTGCATATTTTAATTTGCAGGTCTAATTTCTCCGATGATGGAGGAAGATTTTCGGTGCAGGTGAAGGAATTGATATGCCACGCATAGTCCAACTCCAACAAGCATTTCGTTGCCACCCTCACACTTCTTGTTTGGTCACTGGTACATTTAATTGTCTAATTTAACACTCTTCTATTTCTTGATAGCATTTGAAGATCCAGAATTTCCTGGACAGTAGGCCTATTTTAAAAACTTGTAAAAATAAAATTAGCATGCCAAATTTTGAGTCGAGAAGTAACGGCCTTCAACCTCAGTAACATATCTGAAAAAAACGGTCGGTTTGATGTTTAAAGAGTGTTTTCACTTATCAAATTCTTTGACAATGTTCTGTTAACTGTAGACCCGTTAGTAACTCTCTTCATGTGTTTAACCCATAGAAATTGAAGTAGGTAGTTAATTCTCTATGGTTTAACCCCAACAGTTTCTCCGTTATTTTGTGCAGTTGTGGCGTTCCACATACATACACGAACCCTAACCTGTGCAAAACAAATCTTGCACACATATAAACACTGGCACGTTTCAGGCTTCCTCAAAATGACAATTCAACACGAGATTTCGCAGAATTAGGTCTTTCGACGTGTTTTCTGCGACAAATGTGAACCAAGAAAGTGGGATTTGCAATAACTAAATTATTTCTGGTGACGACAGATCACCATTTTACATCAATATTTTCATTCGGATGGAAACTTTCGATGGACATGATGTTGTAACGTAAAGTCACCAGTGTAAACGTCCTAGAGACCTAGACCTAGGCTAGTCGAGTTTCCGAAGTTCGTGACTTAAGACGAGGCAATAAAGTTCATACTTTGCAAGGCTGACAGCGGTATAACATACGATAGTCCTATATCTTAGCCTACCCTGATATAATTACATGTGTTGGGGAGCTTGTTAGGATAAATGATATGGCAGAAAGTACTGATTCAATGACACCTGTGGAGAACGACATTAGACTTATGAAAATTGAAGCTGAGGCAGTAATATTAGAAGTGAAATATGCTGTTGAGCATGCTGAAATTTCTTCTAAATTATCAACTAGTGACGAAATTGCCTTTTTCAATGTAAGAACGAAGGAAGGAGAGACCTTTTGTGTGGAGCTCTCTGCATTGGGTTACCGAGTAAGTACATTATAGGGGACAGGCCTAGGCCCAGTTCCTTAATTAGTATGTTGAATGCTCCATTTGATCTGAAGGCATACTGTTTGCCACACAGTGAGTTATTGCAATTGCAAAATGTAGTACATCATTGATGTAATGTGACCAGATTTACCAAAGTAATAAGTTCCAGAATCAGGTCAACTTTATTAAAAGAACCAGATGTGCTTTGTTAATTGACCAGTTCAAACTATATAATGGGCAAGCCTAGGCCTGTGGCCAATTTATTTAGTCACTATACATACAATAACCCAAGGCCTACACAGTATGAGTTGAAGTGCAGTTATCAACATAACAATGCTGTACATACTGTATATAGGTAGGCCTTGGCCTTTGTTATAGTACTGCTACAACATTATTAACAGAGTTGCTGATACATGATAAATACATGATACATGGGGCTCTATTATTTGTGTGAATTAAGTTAAAAGAACATGTTCTGGTTGCATTAATTATTATAATTAGAATCAAACAATGGATGAAATTTGATATTTAGGCTTGCACTGTAGTGCCAACGTCAACATCATTTTACGAGCACTCAAATAATCAAGCACAAGTCTGCTACAGTACGTACGATCAGTGGCGGAGCTATTGTAGGGGTTTTGGTGGGGGGGCTATAATGGTCTGTAGGGGCGCTTTGACATTATCTAAGCGGAGCGCCACCACAGGTTGGTGCGGATCGTACAGACATTTTTTGAGTAAAGATACTCCCTAGATCGCCGGAAATGACCCTTTCTGGGCTTTGCTTATTGCAGATAAACAAAGAATAAATAGGTGTCATCGCCATTTGTGACAACTGGGAAGTTTATATGGGTGTTGAAAGTACATGCGCTTGGAAATAGTTTCATACAACGGAAGTGCCGATAAATTAAAGACAGCCATTAGAGCATTTTGTCAGAAAATTACACCAACAAAATGTGACAAATGTCCATTGGCGGCGATCATGGGGGGGACGGGGGGACATGTCCCCCCAATATTTTAGGTGGGGGATATAGTATCTAATATCCGCCCCAATATTTGGTGGCATAGTCTTTTTGGTGGCTATAAATAGAAAATAATGCCTGAGATTATTTATCCAAATCATATTTGGCGGTGGCTAAAACTTCATCCAACACATGCTGCATGAGGTAATTGACTCTTCGTGGTCATTTCTGTGACCTGTGACCGTATAGCATGTTGTCACTCATGATTATTATCATAATGTCTGAACAACTCTTGTATGAGTGTAAGTACGTACAATCATGATCCACATCGATATGGGTTCAATGTGTTTCCATTTGGCCTGTTTCCTACAAGATTTCTAACCGCAGGCGCGTAGCCAGGGGGGCAAAGGGGGAGACCCCCCCTCGAGCATATTTTTTGTATATATTTTTTTTTATGATATCAAAGTTTTATAATATAATAATAATAATAATATTTGTACACCAATAAATTAACTGTGTCTGAATTTTTGAAAATTCCCTGACCAACATTCTTCATCATACTTCCCTCTACTCCTGCAATTTTGACCGGTCTGTTAGGGGTTGAAGGTTTTTTCTTCTATATTGGTTGTCCATGGATGATATTTTGTGCAACATTATGGGCATGTTTTGAAGTGAATTTATTATTCAAAATCTGAACAAATAATGTGCTTAAAACCTTGAAAGTGGGGCTGACGGTATTGTGGGCCGTTACGTAGTATTACCTACAAAAGCAATGATCCACAGGAGATGCAATGAGGTCAAACGTGATGTGTGACTGGTGACAATCTTGAAAAAGGTTATGGTTGAAGAAAAAAATATTGGGAAAAACTTGGTTCTCAGGCAAAAGTGTACATCTGGTTGGTCATTTTCAAGCCCGAGAAGTGCCATTTCCGGTGATCTGGGGGGCTACCAAAACCAGAAATTTTCTTGTATGCTGCGCGCCAATTGATGGTGGCGCTCTGCTTAGATAGTAATATACAAAATATCATGAAATGCACGAACAATTTTAGGGATGAAAGTTACTACGCGCCTGCACCCAAGCAAATGTCCCCCCCCCCCAATATTTGAAACAAATCGCCGCTCCTGCAAATGTCAATAAGTAGATGAGAGCACAATAAGAAAGTCAATAATCGTTAATTCAAAAGTGGTAAAAAGCTGAAAAGGACACCATCAGTCCATTTGAGTCCGTCAGGGGGGCGGATGCAGGGGGCGGAGCACTCATATTTCTTCTCCTTGGGCTGTAACATTTAATGAAGACTGAAATCCTACATAAAGTCATTCTTTAAGCACCATAAGTCTGGCAAACCAACGTACTGTACTGTAAGCTTGACACTGGAAGTAGTGCAGTGAACTCCATTACAGCATTGTGAAATGCTATACATGTATGTTGAGTTGACTATTACTGCCCTAAAGTACAGAAGATGTACCAGCACAGAATGTTTGCATCATTCCAAATCCTTTTCTCTAAAACTGTACAATTGCGTAGCGAAAAATGGTTGCAAGATTTGAAAAACTTGATACAAACGTTTTGGAGTTTATTCTATTTTACAGTTTGCATTTCTCTTTGCTTGTCACTGAAGTTTAAGAAACCTAAACTGAGCGAGGCAGTCTTCAATGGATTTTCGGAACCGCGAGGGAGGCCCCCAATGACTTATTGGATTACAACGTCGGGTGGCTTCCATTGCAACACTTTAACTTAAATTTAGAATCTTTTCAACTTAGAGCGTCATTTCAATTGGAAACTGCACAATGTTCTTGGGTGAAGAACCCACCTTGATATGACCCGGCTGGGGTTAAAACCAAAATCTCCCGATTGCTAAGCCTCATTGCTTCAAATGCCTACGCCTTTATCCACTCAGTCACAACACCAGTAACTGTACCCTGTTACAGTAGCAGCATTGTGTTACGACCACTGGGCAGCAATATTTGTACTGTTGTGTGATTGGAATATTGTTAGATGTGGCATACTGTGGCTGTGCTGTACAAATCTACTGTACCATCTAATGTACCATTGAGAAATCAGATTCACTTACTGAGCACAGTACTTGTAAGAGGTTCGTGTAAGATCAGCTATTAATCTGTCATTTTAGTCTGGTCTGTTTATTTCAAGTTAGAGTAAGATATCTTCCACCAATGACCATCCTTTTGTCTCAAAGAGTGTGTTCATTATATTGATAATTGCTTTGAACAGAGACTGTAAAGTATTTATTTTAAAGCAGCCTTTTTGTACATAACTGTATTGATGCACAATGTTTATTAGACTTTCTGCAGTACAGTACTGTACTGTATATATACAGTATATTACTTAAAATAGGAGTGTACAAATCATGAATGCATTGCCCATAGATGTACCATAAATATTGCTCAACACATACAGTAATGTTAATTAGCTACTGACCCTTTTATTTAATTTATAATATAAATTCTCAGTTTTTCACAATCCTTATTTTGGTAAAAATGGACAATTCAAGCAAATTTAAGTAGGGTACATTGCATAGTGATACAGTACCTATATTATAATGGAGTTTTAGTTATTAATGAAATTGTATTAAACAAAGAAGATCATTTGAAACAAACTTTGAAAAGCTGCTTTAAGTGATCCCTGTGAAGCTGCAGGTATCAATTGGATGTAATCAGATGTGAAAGTCTGCAACCATGTCACCACTGGATATTGCAGCCATTATTACACACAAGGGATCAGGGAACAGTGTCCACTGACATAGTCAATTTCAGAACTGTGAGAATCAGTGTGTTTATTATTAAAGCAAAGACTGATGGTCATCAACAAATTTAAATGTCCTGAAGGACTTTACAAATTTTGAGTAAATGACTGAGTTCTGTTTTTTATTATTAATCTACTGTAATGGATATAGTTTGATTATATCACTGGAATTGTCACATTTATATCTCCTCAACTGATTTTCATGACAGTTACAGCCTTTCCCATTTCCTTTGAGGTGTTTTTACAGCTGGTGTACTGTTTTCTAGTGATACTGTAAGCACACTACTGTGGTAAATTAACGTAGTTTAGATTATCTGAATGTCTGGCAAAACTACTGTACTGTAAGTACAATACTGTATATTAAATGATATATGGCTGGAAGTTTGTAATTCTTACAGACTTAGGTTGTTCAAATTTCTATAAATTCGGTACTGTATGGTAAATGTGTTAACAGTAGGTAGTTGTACAGTGCTGTATGCAGGGAATAATTCTGTACTAGGTACAGTGCAGTATGCAGGGAATAATTTGGTACAGTACAGTACGCAGGGAATAATTTGGTACAGTACAGTACGCAGGGAATAATTTGGTACAGTAAAGTACGCAGGGAATAATTTGGTACAGTACAGTATGCAGGGAATAATTTGGTACAGTACAGTATGCAGGGAATAATTTGGTACTGTACAGTATGCAGGGAATAATTTGGTACAGTACAGTATGCAGGGAATAATTTGGTACAGTACAGTACGCAGGGAATAATTTGGTATAGTACAGTACTCAGGGAATAATTTGGTACAGTATGCAGGGAATAATTTGGTACAGTATGCAGGGAATAATTTGGTACAGTGCAGTACGCAGGGAATAATTTGGTACAGTATGCAGGGAATAATTTGGTACAGTATGCAGGGAATAATTTGGTACTGTACGTACGCAGGGAATAATTTGGTACAGTACAGTATGCAGGGAATAATTTGGTACAGTACAGTACGCAGGGAATAATTTGGTATAGTACAGTACGCAGGGAATAATTTGGTACAGTACAGTATGCAGGGAATAATTTGGTACTGTACAGTATGCAGGGAATAATTTGGTACTGTACAGTATGCAGGGAATAATTTGGTACAGTACAGTATGCAGGGAATAATTTGGTACAGTACAGTACGCAGGGAATAATTTGGTATAGTACAGTACTCAGGGAATAATTTGGTACAGTATGCAGGGAATAATTTGGTACAGTATGCAGGGAATAATTTGGTACTGTACAGTATGCAGGGAATAATTTGGTACAGTATGCAGGGAATAATTTGGTACAGTATGCAGGGAATAATTTGGTACTGTACAGTACGCAGGGAATAATTTGGTACAGTACAGTACGCAGGGAATAATTTGGTACTGTACAGTATGCAGGGAATAATTTGGTACAGTATGCAGGGAATAATTTGGTACAGTATGCAGGGAATAATTTGGTACTGTACAGTATGCAGGGAATAATTTGGTACAGTATGCAGGGAATAATTTGGTACTGTACAGTATGCAGGGAATAATTTGGTACTGTACAGTATGCAGGGAATAATTTGGTACAGTATAGTACGCAGGGAATAATTTGGTACTGCACAGTATGCAGGGAATAATTTGGTACTGTACAGTATGCAGGGAATAATTTGGTACAGTACAGTATGCAGGGAATAATTTGGTACTGTACAGTACGCAGGGAATAATTTGGTACAGTATAGTACGCAGGGAATAATTTGGTACTGCACAGTATGCAGGGAATAATTTGGTACTGTACAGTATGCAGGGAATAATTTGGTACAGTACAGTATGCAGGGAATAATTTGGTACTGTACAGTACGCAGGGAATAATTTGGTACAGTACAGTACGCAGGGAATAATTTGGTACAGTATAGTACGCAGGGAATAATTTGGTACTGCACAGTATGCAGGGAATAATTTGGTACTGTACAGTATGCAGGGAATAATTTGGTACAGTACAGTACGCAGGGAATAATTTGGTACAGTACAGTATGCAGGGAATAATTTGGTACAGTACAGTACGCAGGGAATAATTTGGTACAGTACGCAGGGAATAATTTGGTACTGCACAGTATGCAGGGAATAATTTGGTACAGTACAGTATGCAGGGAATAATTTGGTACTGTACAGTATGCAGGGAATAAATTTGTACAGTACAGTACTCAGGAAATAATTTGGTAAAGTACAGTACGCAGGGAATAATTTGGTACAGTATAGTACGCAGGGAATAATTTGGTACTGCACAGTATGCAGGGAATAATTTGGTACTGTACAGTACGCAGGGAATAATTTGGTACAGTACAGTATGCAGGGAATAATTTGGTACTGTACAGTATGCAGGGAATAATTTGGTACTGTACAGTATGCAGGGAATAAATTTGTACAGTACAGTACGCAGGGAATAATTTGGTACAGTATAGTACGCAGGGAATAATTTGGTACAGTACAGTACGCAGGGAATAATTTGGTACAGTATAGTACGCAGGGAATAATTTGGTACTGCACAGTATGCAGGGAATAATTTGGTACTGTACAGTATGCAGGGAATAATTTGGTACTGTACAGTATGCAGAGAATAAATTTGTACAGTACAGTACTCAGGGAATAATTTGGTAAAGTACAGTACGCAGGGAATAATTTGGTACAGTACAGTATGCAGGGAATAATTTGGTACTGTACAGTACTGTACGCAGGGAATAATTTGGTACTGTACAGTACGCAGGGAATAATTTGGTACTGTACAGTATGCAGGGAATAATTTGGTACAGTACAGTACGCAGGGAATAATTTGGTACAGTGCAGTACGCAGGGAATAATTTGGTACTGTACAGTATGCAGGGAATAATTTGGTACAGTACAGTACTCAGGGAATAATTTGGTACAGTACTGTACAGTACGCAGGGAATAATTTGGTTCACTACAGTACTGTACGCAGGGAATAATTTGGTACAGTACAGTACGCAGGGAATAATTTGGTACAGTACAGTACGCAGGGAATAATTTGGTACTGTACAGTACGCAGGGAATAATTTGGTACTGTACAGTATGCAGGGAATAATTTGGTACAGTACAGTACGCAGGGATTAATTTGGTACTGTACAGTACTCAGGGAATAATTTGGTACTGTACAGTATGCAGGGAATAATTTGGTACAGTACAGTACGCAGGGAATAATTTGGTACAGTACAGTACGCAGGGAATAATTTGGTACTGTACAGTATGCAGGGAATAATTTGGTACAGTACGCAGGGAATAATTTGGTACTGTACAGTATGCAGGGAATAATTTGGTACTGTACAGTATGCAGGGAATAATTTGGTACTGTACAGTATGCAGGGAATAATTTAGCGTTCTAATTCGGTTACATTGCATTTTTGAAAGCTCTGAATTTGTTTCTCATTGGCAACTTTAATGCTTCCTGCTCAAAAAGCTATATGGACACGGAACATTATCTTTACACTTGTGCAGCAGTTTGACTAAGTACTGTATGTTGTATCTAGCATTTTGCAGTGCGATACTGGATAAATTATTTCCAGACTGTATGTCGTGTACCCTCTCATTCTGTAATGTTATATTCTTTACAGGAACACAGTACTTTATACAGCACTTTTAATCATAGCGAAGGTTACTCTTCTCCTCACTTACGGTACCTGTCTCATCACAACAACTGCACACTTACTGACCTATCCAGAGTGGTCATCTTTGCCCCCATAAAGATAATACAGTGACTTGAGTCAATAACTATCAGTCCATGACTCCATCGATTGAGTCAGCAATATTGCTGATATCACTGACCTAAAATTGAAGTGAATGATTATTTATGTACTGCAGCTCTGCTGTTTACACATCTGTATATAGGGTCATAAAGTTATTTAGTCCTACAAACACCCTTAACAGTTACAACAGTTGGTTCCTTATAATGTTGCCGAGTACAGCACACACATCTAATGTGATGTATCGCATGTTTTATGGACATGTAGAGCTACTATGTATGGCATTACAAGTTACTGTGTTCTACTGTACTAGCTAATAGTCTCAGTCATTCATTTTTACCTGTCATTAATTGGGCCTAAGACAGTTCATTCTAGTATACATACATGTGTAAAGATTTTTTATAGGTAGCACCTGATACATGCTGTACATGTTTCTTACAGTAAGTTGTTATATTTTACAGGCACATGAGTTTTGTCATCCATTATTTGACCAACTGTGTTTCCTTGAAGGCTTCAGTGGGCGAAACAACAGCAGGATTTTAGAATTGTTCACTGTATTTAATTATAGGTTCTTGCTTGTCTCTATTAGCCCAAGGGTAATCAGCTCAGCTTGACACTATGCTGTACAGTATGTATGTTAAAGATGTCTCGAACAGTACAAAAGCGACATATGGCATTTCTTCTCATTAAGCATGCCTCGTTGATATTGACTCCCTGATCTTTCATTATTAACAATTTACTGTCTTGAAGTTGAATCTTGCCTGGAAGAACTTGCCACCAGCGACTTTGTATTGAACTATAGTACTGTTAGTAATTATACAGGACTTAGCATGGCGGGTGATTACACTACCCTAGATGTGCTTGCAGGACCTTAAGTATACACAGAGTTGAGAGATGGATGGGTTTTATGACCTCCAACATGCGTTGCGGTGCTTATTAAGTCATCAAAAATAAAAGACACATATAAATTATATACAGTAGATCATGGCTTAGTATCAGTGCGATGTATGATTAGTGAGATGGGTATTAAATACATCATATGGTGTACATACAACATGTTGTACAGTAAATAGAACCTGACATCTCTCCAGTGAAGGTCATTAAATCAAATTATTTCAAATGGAACATTACAGCTTCCACTAAGGAACTTTGAAACTACTGAAACAATATGAAAGTTATCTATGGACATTTACTACTGTTTGTAATCAGAATGTACTGTAATCCAGTAGGTGTATCAAGGGTGGTGGAGTGCCAAAAAGAGGTGAAGGAACCCCCAATGTGCTTTGTCATAAAAACAGTGTCCTTTCTAGGGTAGAAAAGTAGCCATCTTTGAAAGTAAAAGTGTCCTTTTGCTTTTTTGTTTTTTCAATTAATTGTCGAAATATTTCAACAAAATGGGCACTGAGCATGTACAAAAATTGCCTAGAACATACAATAAAAATATGCAGTTACTAATACTGGAATTTTTCCTTCTTGATGAAATATGTTTAGGTAATTAAACTTGTGGTTGTCCCCTCAATTCAGAGTTACATGTCCTTCTGCCCTTCCTCATTCCACTCCCCAAATCAAAGACTCTTCCACTCTTTCCACCCCTGTGTAGGATTGTAGTTACAGCAAGCAGTAAACTTGTCCAATTTAGTTGTTAGTTTTCTGCATATATAGAATAATACTGTCTGTGAGAGATACAGTATTTAGAAAACAAGAAGACTTGGGACTCAGTATACTGTATAATATTGCAGCACTGTCAACTTCAAACTATCAAATCCAAGTGACAAAAAGTTTCAGTATTTAAGTATTCAACTGCAGCTACAGTAAACTTAATGCTGTAAAACTACTGTACATTAATCTATAGTTCTTCTTTTTTCAATCTAACAGCCCCTCTTTTTATTTTAATGTATTCTTTTCTTGAACATTTGATATAAGTTTCTTTCCCCTTTTGTTTCAGATTGTTGGGAAGAACTTTGATGAAGTGTCTTCAGAAGATAATTTGACATACTATGAGACAATCTATGCCTTACTGGACAAGCACAGCCCACAGTACAGACTGACATTTGGAGAAGCTCTCGTTGGAAAACTAGAAGGACTTCAAAAACTTCAGGAAAAGGCAGAAAATGGAAACCACCACCATGCACCTGACAAGGAAGGAACATGACAGAACAGCGTGAGGAAGGCATCAGCCCATTGAGACTTTCAAATGTAACCAATGTAATATCATGCTTGTACAATATACTAAAGGGTAACTGTAACTCCAGAGTGTACAGGTAGCAGTGAAACTTGGGGATGTGGGTGCTCAGGACAGCCGAAATCAGGAATGCTATCAAATTTAATTGACCCTACTGTGTCTTACTATACACAGGGATGTAAGTCTTCCGTATTTTTACGGAAATCCGTTTTTTTTTTTTAATTCCAATAAGTCTTCCGTATTTTTACGGAAATCCGTTTTTTTTATAATTCCAATAAAGTTCCACAAAATTGTTCGAATATCAAAGACACAACGCGGCAAAAATGCCTGGCCCGTTGCAGCAAGCTAACTTCAATTTTCACTCATCGATCACTCAAAGTACCATTTCCAGTTTCGCATCATCGCATTGCACTGTACAACATTATGCCATGTGAATATCGTTGCGTACGTGCGAACTTCAAATCGCTATAGCTCATTTCTGTCGTTGAAAAACCTTGCCTAATTCATGTTGATTGGACTGCTAATTAATATTTTCGTAACTGCTGGTGCTCGACATAAGTTTTGGAATTAACGCTTGTGATATTTGTGAGCGGCGGAAATCTATGGGATACGTATATGAAAGTCGATATTTGTGATCGCATTCGAATGTGAGACTGTTTTTTATTCCGTAGTTCGCTGCGACGTATTCGTAACTTTGAGCTAGCCTAACATAACGATAGTGTGTAAGTAGTAAGAACTAGGGGTAGGATGTGCTAGCGCTAATACTTCTAAGCTAGCCTAACATACAGTAACGATAGTGTGTAAGTAGTCAGAGCTAGGAGTAGGATGTGTTAGGACGGCATTAACCTGGGGTCTCCGAATATTTTTCCGGTTTTTTTTTTGGGCTGCACTTACATCCCTGTATACACTGTAAATACATTTGTGAATTATACAGTAAAAACCAAGTTGGAATACTGCTGGAGAAAGGACAAACAAAACGGATTAATGTACTGTATGCCACAACAAACACAATATATGAATCACATTTGGAAATTATTTATGAAAGTGACTTGAAAAGTCCAGAGGACAAAAAAGATTGAATGGTAATGTCCTGTCTTTCATTTCAGAACAAGTTCTTACTGTTATTTGATGCTTCAAGGTGACACCATTACTATTGATAGTTTCATTGTATAATGTCTTCCCTAAGAATTAGTGTTACAATTAGCTCTGTGTTAAATACACAGAAGAGACTTGGGTGCTTACAGTACTATTCAGTACCATTAAATGGTGCAAAATAATTATCTAATGTGGGTTATTGTTGTTCTGTCTCAGTGGGCTAATGTCAACATATTCAAATGATCTTCAATATAACCCATTTGTTATTTTAATTTTTGTGTGAAATTTGTTGTGTGAAGTAAAAAATGTAGGTAAACTTAAAACAATGAGTGAATTGTGCACCTTTAGTAATTTTTGGCGATCATAGCATACTGGACTTACCTTTTGGCCAGTACACATTACCTTTCATATAAGAAAGACATGCTGTGGGAGATATGTGATTACGTAGTACTGTACATGTATGGAATCCTAACTATGGCATACAATAAACTTAGTAATCTTCCAAGAAGTGGATTAAGTATGTTATACTGTATGGGGCAAGGATACATTCCTCACACACTTCACTACTGAGGTGTTTGTTGTCCTTTTCATTAAAGGCATTGAAGACTCGCCCCAACCGCGTGCCGCCCTCTGAAAAAGTTAACTTTCTGTTGCTTGCAAGTGAAGATTTTTTCTTGTCACTACAAAATGCAGACAGCAATGAAAAGTGATACCTTGTTATCTTTAGCTGGACCTGAGATGTCCATCGCTGCTATGTATACTGTGTTGTGGGAATTGACCGTAGCTGCATGTATTGACTGTACACTAGTGTCTCATCACTGACGGTAGCAAGCTGTGTGTGTATTTTCTGGGATCGATGGTGGTGTCTAACACTTCTGTTACACCTCATTTGAAACTAGGTCAGATCACCGGCATCAGACGTTTCTTTGTGCTCGAGTCTTCACTCCCTTTAAAAAGTATGGACTAACTTGTCCACTACATTGATGTCTAAATGTCTGTAATTTATATGTTAAAGAAAGGCACATGCTGCAGTCTGGTGATGGCATTTAGATTATTTTGCTTGTTCTTAGCATTGGCAGCATTGCTGATGTATATATGTTTAACATCTCTCACCAACATGTGCGTTGAGAGGACTTCTGGTCTCATTAAGTACCTTGCAAGGTCAAGTTTGAAGGTTTATGGTATTAAAAAGTTGAAGAAATATATACTTTTATTGAGTAAACATCCTTTCCTTACAGAAGGTGGAATTTGCATGAAGGGTTTGTTGGTACTATTTTGTCATATACAAACATTAAACATGAACACTGCCCACTTAAAAAATGTTTAAAGTGCTCCTGTTTACATTTTTAAATGTAATTTACTGTAGCTTGGGGTTAGCATGGCTGGTACTTTGTTTCTGACATCTAGAGTTACCTAAATCATTGATATATTGTTTAATGTCTTACTTAACTTTGTATGAGAGTTGGGAGGTCGTCTTATTTCATACTTGGTAAGGTCATGTACATACGTTGTTGAAATCACTCAAAGTATACACTTCATGGGCCCAGTACAGTAAACAGATACACAGTCCACTAGGAGACCCAAGGCTAAAAATTTACTTGTCTTAGTGGTGATTTCAAAGATGGTTTGTTACCTTGTAGTGAGTATTCGTCCTATTTACCAAATATCTGATGTGAGATTTTATTATCCTTGTTATCCATGTTACAACAGAGATGTGACTCGTTAATACCCTGGGGACTCGTTTCCTGCGTTAATTAGTCAAGCATGGGCAAGAGCGAGACCATCAAGAGGGACAAGATTAAGTTAATAAGTAGCATGCGCTGTATTTCAATCAAAACTCAAATAATATCACAATTCTTAAGTGTCTGATTTATTGATGCTGTAGGGTTGTGTCATGTCTCAATTACCTTTAATCTTGGTGCTAGTAAATTTAAGTTTTAAAGAATAGCTACAATACAACTACCTTCTACTGTTGATTTTAATTTGTCAGAATCATGATGTTGTATTCAGCCACAGAGAAAGAGAAGTATTGGTTTGTTGGAAGGATATTCACTCCACAGATGAAAGAGAAGGCAGACTTTTGTAATATATATGTCTTTGTGTTCAAAATAAGAATGAGCAGGTATAAGAATAGGTCAAATATACGTAGTTGGTTTTGTATGTGTAGCCTTTTGCGCCTTAATTGGATACTTGATTTCCAAAGGACAGTTCCTCATAACTTCGTTTCAAACTGACTTTCATTTCAAGAAATCATGAAAGAGGCCACAGCATGAAAGCTTTCCAATTTGCTTTGCTCGTGTGTTTATCTGCACTACCATAAAAGGTGTAGGAAGCACAAACTTTTTAAATAGCTAGTTGGATGTCTTCGATCAGTACTTTTTCTGAGTAATGCCAAGAAAGTTTAACAACAGTTTTGGTAATATTATTGCTATACAATAATTAGTTCTGAGAAAAGATTAAAGGGTCAGTTATTGCACCTCTTGAGGTCATTAAAACTTCTTCATCATAAGTTCAGTTCAACCAAAGACATTGTTACAGTAAACCAACTGGCCGCTAGGGGATCCATATTTTGCCGAAAGATATTTTTCATCCTCACCTGCAGGGATTTGTGTGTCAGAGTCATTGGTGCTTTAAGTCGCAAGCTACCATGCTTTGCATGAATCGTTTAGTATTACTGTTCAGTATTGAATACGATGGCTATTAACTATTTTTTCTGCCTGACGTGGGTCATTGTGTTAGTGTTTCCGTCAACTTTTCGTTCCTTCCACCTTTCATATCTTGTATTCGTTCTCTCGAGTGTTGTTACTCCATACAGATAAGAAAGAAAAAAACATTCGTGTAGGACATTATCGATTACTAAATATTTTATGGTCGCAGTTTATTTATAGAAGGATGATGGTCTTTAGAAATATTTTTTTGAAGGTCCAACAGTAAGAGGTTAAGCAGCGTTTCGAGATTGTTCGCCATTTTTGTCAAAACGATTAGTGTTGATCACATTATCAGGGTTCAAAACAGTGTTAAATGATGTTAAACAGTGTTGAATGGTGTAAGCAGTGTTAAACTCAAAATGGTGTTACAGCTAGGGAATCTAATGGTATACAAATGGACTTGTACTCCGAGAGTTCCTCTTCACACGTTCATTCATTTCAAAGCATATTCAAACCACGTTAAGATAAACAATCTCTTTAAAATACATATATTATAATCAGATGGTGATATTAAAGTTTCTCTAACTTGTGATACTTTAAGTACCATGCCGCACAAGATATCTTAACACTTCATGGTAGCAGTAGCACCACCACTTTCTTTCTAGAAGTAATCAAAATCGACTATATGCACAATATTATTGTCTCTCAGCTCAATTACTCTTCTTTTTTTTTTGGGGGGGGGGGGTGTTTCAAAAACATATTGTTGCAATTTTATTGTACAATTTCATTATATATGCAGAAAGATATTACAAAACATGTAAAAAGAAAATAAAACAGCGGTAAATTTGCCAAAAGCAATTTCATAGATTTATTAAGTACCTGTTTACCTGAAGGTCAATATAATATCGACGTAGTATGAATACCATAATTGAGGGAGATGTTAGTTGTGGTTATTTAACTGAATAGGTATGTTTGCTGTCAAATTTCAAGTAAGAAATGATCGGTTTTTAATTAGTGACGAATTTTGTGGCGTTAGGGTTTACAACGAACACTAGAAAGAAGTGAGAATAGTGAAAGATTCAGTTGTTCGTTATTTTTCAGATTATAGTTGCTACTCTCAACGTTAGTTGTGGTTATTTAACTGAATAGGTATGTTTGCTGTCAAATTTCAAGTAAGAAATGATCGGTTTGTAGGTAGAGTTAGTAAGTAGTGACAATCTATGCACGTTTTGTATGAAAAGTACTTTTGCCATGTGTTGTTCACATGTTCGAAAAAATTAATAACAGAAACTTTCTATTAGATATTTTCCGGAACAGCTGAATGTGGTGTTATAATGCAAAGTAAGGGAGGCCATTACCACAATCTATCTTTAGTTAAAGAGTTCTAACGTTCATATATTGATAATAACTTATCTCATGTTAAGGACCGTAGGGCCGATAATGTCTGTTCTCGGTTGTTAGGTGTTTCTTACCATGCCATAACATTGCAACAGTGAAGTGTGCTGCCGATTTAGATATACTGTACGTATAGACTGTACGTATAAGCAATATCAATTGTAAAGAGGTCGCTATACAGATAATCATTCTTAATGATAATGTTAGAGTAATCACAAGTAGTGGCGAGTTGTTACTTTAAAGTAAAAACTTGAGAGTATTTTTCGGGGTCTGTCAAATAGAGTATAATCTATTTCCTTCTAAACTGGTTACGAATGTAAGGATAAACGCTATATACCAGAGATGAACTGAATTGCATAGGTAGTAATTGTACGTAGACTGATGCATATACGAATTTCGTGGCGTTAAGGTTAACAACAAACACTAGAAAGAAGTGAGAATAGTGAAGGAATTCAACTGTTCGTTATTTTTCAGACTATAGTTGCTACTCTCAATTATTGTTCAGTTACTATTTTTTTTTATTTCCAGTTGTTCAATGAAGTCAAGAAATGATTTTATTGAAACAGATAAGTGACGATCAAATGCTATGTCGTAATGTGCTCGCATACTTTCTTATTATGTTAATATAGAGGCTGAACATAGTATGTATGTATAGAATCTCTGTAGATATATGCAAAGTACTTTAATATCGTAGCAGATACTCAAACATATCGTAACACCATTCTTGCCTTTAAGATATCCATTTACTACAGACACCAGTACTAATGTTTCCCATGTAAAGTTGAACATTTGATTGACGTGATTTTCATTTCATCATATTTATTTGTAAATAAAAAGCATGACTAGTTTGCAAAGAAAAACAATATTTGTGATTGCATCTTTTTGGTTTCTTTGTGAAGACGACGGCAGCTTCGTAATTCAAGAAATTCAACAAAGGAACTGGTTTGATTTTAAGGAGATTATTTACAGGTGTATGAACTAACCGAAACAATTCATTGTATTTATTGTTAAGCAGTTTTGGACACTCTACCTGGACTGTGGTATGGTCCACGCTAATAGGGTATGGTCCATGCTAATTAGGTTGACCTTACAGTTACCTAGTATATAAAGTTTATATCACGTGGTAGCAATCTCACTTTCTCATCACTGCTGCCATTCAGATAATACTTCTATGCTATGTTGCCCTTTGTTGTAACTTAATAGGTATGCATGCATCTTGTGCATTTACTATAGCCTAGCTTAGTAGCCGTTGGCATACCTATTTGAAAGTAAATTTGATACTAAGGCTTTTATATTGCTCTGTATCAATTTAGGGCCTTGCAGCAGCTTTAAGGGTTTAGCTTACTGGTTTGGCCAAGGAGCTTATAGTCTGGGCAAGTTTACAGTATCAGTTGATATTTTGTGCATTTGGTAATATTTAGAGGCAACTGAGTGCAGTGAAGAAAACTTGAGCACCAGCTGATTCCTCAATTTACTTGTTAAGGGTTACTCATGTGAACCGATCGATTGCAACCTTTATATGAGTAATATTCGAATTGTTGAAATGAATGAAATTAGAGACAAAAAATGTCAAAACTGTCAAATAAATCAATTTTACGTATATGAATTTGACTACTATCGAGATAAATTATTAAAAAAAAAATCGAAAAGAATACTTGTGAATACTATATCAATTAGAAATTCATTTTGGATCACGTGAGTGTCTAAAGACACAGTCCAAACAACATTGGCAATTGTCATATGCGATAATATTTACAAACTTAAGTCAGTATGAAACAAAAAAATCTATTTACAAAGAAACTAAAACACCATTTTGAAAAAGAAACTCAGTTGCATATGAACAAAAATCAAACAAACCGTTATTATCTGTCATCATACTTCTGGCCTAAATATACTTATAAACAATTCATATGTACATCTCTTCAGGTCTTAAAACATTGCATAGACAAGTTAAGGCTCAGGCTAAGCAAGGTTCTGTCTTTCAGCGATTTTTGTATGTTTACTTGCAGGCTTGAGTTGTCCATCTGGTTTTTGCTCCTCTTTTCCAACTTTGCGGATAAAACAAAACATAACTGAGATTAGGATTATTATTAGGACACAAATGCTTATATTGGCTATTGACATCGCCCATATATTCTTCATCAGTGGATTGCCAGAGGAAGATATCACAACTGCTTTCCCCATCAGGTAACTCGTTTGTGCTGTATAGCTTGCAACTGTTGAATAAATAGAATCAGCTGTTCCTCGACTATGAGATGTTGAAGAAGGAATTATAGCACTATCAGACAAAGTTACAGCTGTTTCATCATCCATTTGACAGCCTTCTGGTGGGAGGTCACCAGTGACGTCAATATACGAATCATTGAAATGACATCCTAAACTTTCGAAACGACCGAGCATTTGCTTCTCCGACTGTGATTTGTTCATAAACCAATCTTGAAGATACTGAAAACCACAATCACACAAGAAGGGATTTCCGCCAACGAAGCAACATTGAGACTTTTCAAAGAAAGGAAAAACATAGGCCAATTCACTAAAATTATTATTTGATAGATATACATATTGGAGGTTAGGAATAAGCCCAAGTTCAGTTGGAGATGGAATAGTATGCAGTAGATTATGTGACAGATCAACATCTCTGAGAGATGTAAGACCATCAAATAATCCAGTCGGAATGCTCCTTAGTCTATTATTACTTAGTTCAATACTTTCCAGGTTTGCCAGGCCTTTTAAAATGTTGCTATCTAGTGTAGTCAGTTTGTTGTTTCCGAGGATTAAGTATTCCAGTCCATACATGTTTGCAAAATGTCCAGAAGAAATTGATTCAATATTATTAAATCCTAAATCTAGATATTGAACTTTACTTAGTCCACGAAAGGCAGCTTCTCCAATGAAAAACAAGTTCATTGTTATCTAAATATATTCTTGTCAAATGTTGTTCCGTAGCAAGAAACGTTCGATTTCGTAAGATGGTCATTTTATTATGTGACATAAGCAGGTTCTTTAAATGGTTGTTGTTTACAAACACACCGGGCTCCAGTTGTGATATATCATTTGTAGAGACATCTAACGTTTTCAGATCAGTATATCCAGACATTGTCTCGATATCAATTCCTTCAATATCGTTCTCTTGCAGCTCTAGCATGACAGCATTTTCGCAGCCAGTGGAGATCGGAACATGATGGAGACGTTTGTCATCACAACGAGCTCTTTGGAACCAGTCATCATAAATACACACCTGGTTGCAAATCAAAGCCGCCACATCTTCTTCAGGAGGATTAATGTTTCCAACGGGCACAGATAGGACTCCCGATATTGTTATAAAAATTCCAAAATAAGGCCAAAAAAACCAGAGCGTTCGGAATTTCGACCTGTCAATGAGAAACATAATGGCCATAGATTAGCGAAGTTATACTTTTGCGTTATATTCGCCATATGCATAACTTACTGACTGGTGTAAAAGAAGAAAAAAACCTGTTGACGCGTATACACTATGTAATGGAGAAATAAAAAAGTGATTGAAAGGATTTTATGGCAGCCTACGGGAAATTAATAAATGATATAATATATGTTTTGAGGGGATGAAAGAAACCTGCAACATTTCTAAGTATAGAGGATAAGGCAGACGCCCTTTTTATGGCTACCAACTGACGCTCCTTAGCGTTGCAGAAGGCGGTTCAAGCTCCTCTTCGAATAATGGCAGTGGTTGAGGACTGACATGCCTATTCTTTAGTTTGATTTAATACTCTAAGAACTGTTTTGTTTTGTCAAATTAACTGACATGAGCAAAGGCAAATCTATCATGGTGTCTTTACACTCATGTGAGATTGATGGCTGTGTGCCGAGTGCAGTTAAGATGAATGGCCCCAGCTCACACTCTTGAACAGTAGGTGTATGTTTTGCTCTCAAACGCATGCCTCCCTTTCTAAACTATTTTTAGCGGCGTTATAGAAAAGTATGGATCAGTTTTAAGGGTTCCTTTATGATATATAGTTAATACGAAAGGTAATAGTTTAATTGGTTTCATAAGTATTTAATATAAGTCGTCGTTACATCCAAATATGATGATCTCGAAAGTCCATGAAACCTATAATTTGCTTTAGCACCACTGAAACTTTAAAAACGGGTGGTGCTGTATATAAATTCTCCATTAGATGTCCTGGCCTACTTGATCAAGGTTGTAACTTATGCTCATAACAAGTGAATTGGTGAGTAGCTGTTTGTGTGATCATAGACCTAGTGGAATGTTATGTAATGATAGCTTTCAACATGGGAGGGTAAGGGGCAACAACGGAAAGAAAATAAAGTTTTTTTTGTATTTTCAAATATGCGTGACTGTAATTCGTCAACCCCCTCCAGTTCCGTTAAAGTAATAAAATGGACACATGTTATAGCGATAAACCTATTTGTATTATAGTAATTTGTTCAAACAAACCACTATGACTATCCTTGAGCAGATTTATACTTTTCTTGTTTTTGTAAATGGACTTTGATCTCATTTTGTACCTATATATAAATCTATGTATACTCTCAAAACCACCAAATAAACTTTGTTTGCATGCATCGTTTGAATCAAAATGAACTGCAAATTCGTCTTCTTAAACAAACGCAGTCGTTCGTATTGATGATATTCGTTGAAATTTCTTGGCCTACTGGTGGAAATAATTATAAATGACTGCGAATAATGCCACCGTTCAATTGAGACGGCATACATCCCGTACTTTATATTCGATGTGTTTCTAAATGAAAGACTACAACTGTTATAATCTTAATATCGCTGACCAAAAACGTTTCGTCAAAAGAATGACTTCTGCAGGAACAAAATTAATTTTTATATGCCGTAGACAGTTAAAAACTACTGCTATCAGTCAAAGCATTCCATGTACCACTTCCTATTTTGAGAAATAAGCTTTTTTAAAAAACGAGATTCATCAATTAAAGTGACTGAACTAAGTTAGTTAAACACGCAGATCAATATAGGTCGTTTCCAGTTCAAATTTTCAAAGAACTAAACCAAACATTCTTTTTCAGCGTGACGTGAAAATAGCAGTACTATATCCATGACATATGCAATGGTAATATATTTGGATTCACATGAATGAAAATTCCCTTCCTTTTCTGTTACTAACGCATAATTCCATTGGCATACATTGAATGCTTTACCTTGTGGTTACGACACTAATTAATAAAAACATACTCATACTTTGTTAAAGTGTCACAAGCTATGTTCTCAGTAACTAACCATCAAAACATAACAACCACTTCTATGGTTACATTTATATTGCAAAACATCATGAAAATTAGTACTCAGTTTCTGGCTATAAAAAAAAAACTAGAACTATGCCAGATCCTTAGTTGATAACTTTATCGTGTAAAAATTCACAAGATCTCGCTTTTGTTTTTACTTATTATAAAATTCAGATGGTAAAAAGCGATCCAGTGCTGGAAATACCTAAGCGTTACAAAATAGTGGACTAACTTACCTGAAAAGTTAATTCATGTTACTTGTTTAATGTTATTTCTATGCAAATTGAAAGATTTTCCTCTACCTCAAGTCGTTCACGTATGTCAGTCTTGAACAGTAACTCTTGTATGACTTTTAAATTTCCCACCGTTAACGTAGTAGTAAACAACAGGTGGCGCTCTTACTGAATAACCAATAATGTAAAACAGACATACGTCCCCATTTCTCTATGAAATGTGTACTATAAAATTGCTTCAATAGTACTTGCGTTAGGAATAAAGCATTTAATACCGATGTTAATTGACGTAAACCAGACTGGCTTTATTAAGAACAGATTTATTGGGAGAATATTCGCTGCATGGGGGTGCTTACACTATTCAAATTCAACGATGACATTATATGGTGGATTCGTACTTAGTATATATATATAGATGTTTTCAGCTTGTTTTTCTTATAGCGGCTTCTCCTCTTCATATTCTAAGATTTCTCAAGGCGTCCGACAAGGTTGCCATCTAAGCACTTATTTCCTCCTTTGTGCTGAGAATCTTAATCTTCAAGTTGACAGTAATAATTTAATTAAAGACTTGTCTCTCTTTGGTGGCGAGTATAAGATTCTCCAGTACACTGATGATACCTAGATGACTCTCATGACTGTTTGTGTGAATTAATTGAAGTAAAACATTTACTCAACTAGAAAAGTGTCAGGCTTGAAAATCAATTATGATCAGACCAATATTTGCCCTCTTGGCCCTAGAAAACACCATAAACCTATCTTTCTGGAGGAGTTTACTTTCACTTTACCACCGTTAGGGACAACCTTTTCCAGCTCAACTATAGCCCCAAGCTACCAAGGCTTAAGAGCCTTCTCAATCTATGGTCGCACCGAGACTGTAACCCTTTTAGGGTAAAGTACTAATGTGAAGACGTTTGGGTTGTCTCGATTAATTTTTCTTTTCCAGGTACTTCCGGACCCTCCTAATCATTTTATTAGCGTGCTGGGGATTATTGAATTGAAGTTGATAGGGTGGAAAGCCGGATAAGTAAAACGTTCTACGCTAATTAATGACTTCAGTAAAGGGGGCTCAATGCGACTCACATTGTTAGTTTTATTCGCAGTTTAAAATGTATGTGGGTACGGAGATACCTCGATGATGCTGATATCTATTGAAATTTTGTTTTGTTTTAATTATTCTCTCTCAAAGTACAGGAAAGCGTTTCTGTTTGAATGTAATTACCAGATTGCGACATTAATATTATTAATGGATTCATTAAGACGTATATAATGCTTGGTCATGGTGTACCTTTAAGAAGCCGTTATAGAAAATTTTGGCAACCAAATTGTAACTCGGCAATTAGAATTAACAATAACATTATATATTACAGGACTTGGTACACGAGGGGGTAATATTCGTGAAGGATTTATGCAACATCGACAGCAAGGTCTTTAATTTTTTCTTTTCGAAATAAATTGTAATGTAGTTGGTTCACTTTTCACCTTTAATTTTGGTCTGG
Organism: Apostichopus japonicus; assembly: GCF_037975245.1. Taxonomy (NCBI): domain Eukaryota; kingdom Metazoa; phylum Echinodermata; class Holothuroidea; order Aspidochirotida; family Stichopodidae; genus Apostichopus; species Apostichopus japonicus. The sequence goes on from NC_092561.1 coordinate 20,981,948, forward strand.
TGGCCGCTATTCCCTCTTACTGGAAAACTTATAGACTTTTTTAACGATCCCCTTGATGATGACACTTTGTATCACAGGTTATCCGGTATTCCGCGTATGTTATCTGAAAGGCAAATCTCTTTTCAGTCTAATGAGGATTTTTTTTAGCCCTTTCCAGTCATTAAGTGATTTTTCCAGTAAAGATTTATTAATAGGATTCTTGGAACAAATCGTTTGATTCATCAAATGAATATTACACACGTTTTATGTAAAAGCGCATGCTCGTAGTATAGTTTGGCAAAAAGGCTGCGGGAAGACCATCTAATTAACTCCTACCTAATAATTTACCAGAACTGCTAACATAGTTGTTTTCCAATGATACAGGTATAGTACCGTGCCGATGCAGCTGTGTGTATAAAGTAGTACAAATAATGTCCCCCCTTTTAATATTGTTCCCGCCCGCCGCCCGCCGGCCACCGCCCGTCCACCGCTTTGTACAAAACGGTACCCGTTTACTGTTTCTTGCATCGATCAATTGTATGTTGTTCCCATGCACCTCCAACATAGCAGCATTTTCACAGCCAGTTGATGTAGGTATATGTTGAAGGTTTCTCGCATGACAACGAGCCCTTCCAAACCATTCGTCGTATTCACATACTTCTTGACATGTTACTGGAGTCTCACCTGTCCTAGTCAGTGGCGTTGACAATGGGACACAAATGGCTACGTATAATAAAATTAGTAATACAACAAATGTCACAGAAATCGTCGGTGAGTTGGCTCTATAAAAGGAACGACAAAATACATGATATTAGTTTGTATGCATAGAGGAGGCCACTCCCGTCGGCGAGTTTTTTTTATGCAGGTAGGTTCGTACTATTGTGTATATTGAATAGCCAATCACATCCAAGTTTATTTTGACGTCATCAAATATGACAAGGAAAGCATGAAACACTTAATATTTAAAGTCGATAAGTTCAACCTGACGTGCTAGCCTGATGCAACAACAATGCTGCAGTAATCTCTAGCGAAGCTATTCCTTTAGCTTTAGCCATACACCGACTACATTTTTAGTTTTTTAATATGAAATCTGTGTTCGTTCCAAAATTTTGGAAACCTGGTAAGAATTCTTTGCCACAAATTGCCTATCTTAGTGATCTTCTTAACGTATCTTTGTGCATACGAATTGTTCAGGGAGTAGTTTTGCGAAATTTGCAGTTGACACAAAGTAATATTACTTAGACAGTCATTGAGAATTGAAATAATAACAGACCTACAAATTGTATCATTAAAAGGCTACTAGGTTAGGCCTAATAATCATTATTCTAAGTTTTGCCTTCACAGCTTCAGTGACACACATTACAAAAGATCTAGCATTTATCTAAGAAAGAATCGGAGGAACTTTTTTTCTTGTTGTATGTGATGTGTTGAAGACAATACTGTATTTGTATTGAGTTCACAGTAAAGGTTGCACTTGGGAAGTTATAAAAATGCGAAGAAATGAAAAAGATTTCTGAACAAAAAAATGCTTGGTTTGGGAGAAAATAAAAGAAAAAAACGAGCTAATGACAACAACAAAATTTTTTGGCAGATGTGAGATTCGAACTCACAATGCTCATACAGCATCAGATCGGCATTGTTTACAAATCTTACTGCTTTAGAGCGAGTGACACGTGCATATTTGATGACGTCAAAATGAACTTGGCTGTGATTGGCTTTCAATATACACAATGGTACGAACCTACCTGCATAAAAAAAAAACTTGCCTCCCGTCGTCATGAAGAGGGAAAATGCCATGGTGCGAAGTTTTAGGATATGAAATTCACGGCAGAGTCCTTGTCTTGGGGGGGGGGGGGGGGGGTATCGCAGGATGCCTTTGCTCATGGGTGGATATGGTCGGCGGCATTAGTTACCAATTCAATCATCGATTTTGTTCGGCAGACTCAATTCAAATAGTGGTGGTTCAACCAGTGCTTATATGTGCCAGTTATTGCACTACAATCATAATATTAAATGTGTGCGCACCAACATGACAACATGACAATTGAATTGTCACACTATGACGCAATAGCAAAGGCTTCCTACATTTGGCCTCATTTTGGCCTGAGAACGTTTCGCCGTTGAGGTCGGCCACAACCACTGTCATATTAACTTGAATTATCTCAGCAGAGCAATAGTGTGATTTTAGGCTCACAATATATTAAAGACCTATGACAAACCTTCTATCTGTTTGATCAATATTTCTAAAACATTTCTGGAATGTATCAAGTGCCAATAGAAGCACCAGAAGCCCTCTAATAATATTGGTTGTTATAGTTGACCTTCGTATCGCGCAAAGTATACAGGTTAACTAGTCTAAAGCAACAACAAAGCCCATATTTATAGGTAGGTAAGAGTTATGATGGACTCGGATAACACATTTTCAAATATTATACAAAGTTTCAAGGATAAATTCAGGATTTTGGGCATGTCTGTTTCATTTAACATTTTGTCACTCTAAAGTTGAGTACGGTAGAGGAATAGATGTAGAGTAAGGTAGAGGAATAGATGTAGAGAAAGGTAGAGGAATAGATGTAGAGTAAGGTAGAGGAATAGATGTAGAGAAAGGTAGAGGAATAGATGTAGAGTAAGGTAGAGGAATAGATGTAGAGAAAGGTAGAGGAATAGATGTAGAGTAAGGTAGAGGAATAGATGTAGAGAAAGGTAGAGGAATAGATGTAGAGTACGGTAGAGGAATAGATGTAGAGTAAGGTAGAGGAATAGATGTAGAGTACGGTAGAGGAATAGATGTAGAGTAAGGTAGAGGAATAGATGTAGAGTACGGTAGAGGAATAGATGTAGAGTAAGGTAGAGGAATAGATGTAGAGTACGGTAGAGGAATAGATGTAGAGTAAGGTAGAGGAATAGATGTAGAGTACGGTAGAGGAATAGATGTAGAGTAAGGTAGAGGAATAGATGTAGAGTACGGTAGAGGAATAGATGTAGAGTAAGGTAGAGGAATAGATGTAGAGTAAGGTAGAGGAATAGATGTAGAGAAAACATTCAATTTCACTCATTGTTTCCTTTTTCATTGGGCTATAACTACTCAAAACAAATCCTCAGATTTTATTGAATGAAACTGGAGTTCGAGGTGCAGACTGACCTTCCTCTTCAAAACAGGTTGGTGAAACAATTTTTGTGTTGTCAATAAACCTTCCTAATACATAGTTAAAAAAGCTCAACATTTTCCAAACTTGAATCCCAGTCCATTTTTCAAGTGTGAACCGGTATGGCTGTTGCGCAACATATGTTTAGGCCTATCTCTTTTCACCTTTCAAAGTGTGTGACACAAAAATATAAATTATATTCCTATTAGATCTGTTTCTATAGTGGCTGATTATCTTCTCATATTAAATGCAAGATTATCCACCAAATACATCCATGTTTTCTGTTGTGCGGTGGCTTAAAACAAAATTAACCTTAGTCGACCAGTGTTGAAGCTAGCACCCATCTGTGGTTGTCTCCCAGAAAAAAAGTTAACGATTATGAGACATATTTATGAGACATATTTATGAGACGATATGAGACATATTTAGACTAAACATTAGGTCTATACATATATGTATATATATATATATATATATGTGTGTATATATATATATATATATATATATATATATATATTCCTCTAAAAGCAAGGGTGTGCTATAAATTACTTTGTGTGATGTTTAAAAACAGGGAGTGGTGGGGGGTCGGGGGGGGGGCAGGTTGAACCCACAGTAGTGATCTAACTCTTCCACGGCTGAATGCATACAAATCCCTTTACTGAACCATTTCCCACAATGTGAGGTGGGGACATGACCCCGTTTTCCTCCCCCTCCCTCCCTACTTTGTGCATTGAGGGTTAGGGCGGAGGTAGGATAGGACTGGGGTTCGTGAGCTTCGTGGACGATTTTTTTCTTCAAAATTTAGAAAAAGGAGAAGAGCATTAAAAGGGAGAAAAAATCTAACATCAAAATGTCAAGTGACTACATAGACGGTCTTTGTTTCTTAAAATGATTTTCCTTGTTGGTAAACTTATGAAAAATAATGAAAATTTCAATAAATGAGAAAGAAACGCAGAATGGGAAATATTAATCTTTATAATAATATAAATATTATGATTAATTATTTCACATTGAGATATATAATTCTTTAGGTGTGAGACCGAACAATGCTCCTACTCATTAATAAAAGTTACAGAAGCAAATGATCAGGCAGAAAGAAACATTCGAAACCTAATATAAAGTGACTCCATATTTCTCATTAAATCGTTCCTTTCTGTAGACTTTGGCAAAAAAATCTCAATACTTGAAAAAGAGTTGCAATTACTGGAATATTTTAGTAAATACAATTAATATCATTTTAAAGGAACGTAATATCGAGTCTACAAAGATAATTTCTTCATTTTAACACTTTTGTGACACATGTTTTCAATAGGAAGGTCATTTATAGCATACATATGCCTATATTGAATTTAAATATAGTGTAAAACTAAGAGCATTATATATTTTGAAACAATATCACAAAAGCAACAAAACTGCGAATAATTCTGTCCAAGGAGAACGTTTAAAAGAAATCCTCCTCCCTTAACCAAAGGAAAGGTAAAAGGCGTTCGCGCCCACTACTCTGTGCTTCATAAGACTTTCGTTAAAGTCGTCTTTGTTGTTTAAGAAAGTATTGTTCACAAACTTATAATCAACAATTTGCCATTATTTTGATCGCTACCATAAGCAATATATAAGACTCTTACAGTAGATATGATAATATTAGCCAGGTTTCACGCATTTCAGACATATAAAAGGTAAATCTCAACATCATTACCATCCAAATCTAAGCAGTTTTTCTCAAATTTACCGATAAGGTCCGTTATGTGGGCGACGTAGTCGTTTGTCTACGAATCTCGTTTCGCTTCAAACTGACAAAGGGTTAAATAATATGTTAGTAGCACCTAGGAGCACGTCACATGACCCTCCATGTATAATTCGATGAAGTTAAGAACCACATATAGATATCACTTATTTATGTACGTTACTAACTTTGAACACCATGGGGTAAACTATACACAAACGAAACTTTACAGTCAGTTACGGTTTACACGAAGGGACTGATCTTTGAACTTGTATACGAGTAAGGATAAACCAAACGACTGTTACAGTAAAGTCTACAAATCTACTAACTTCAATTCGCACCCTGTGGTTGTGTACAGCGTCTAGTCATTATCCGCAAGTTGTGGGCTAAAGTTTTCTGATCGGGGTTTTTCCTTTTATGTATGCAAATGTTCGACATTCTTTCTGCGTATTTCGAAACAACTTTGAACTTTAATTTATACCAAGAAATCACAAGCAGGTTTAGTACCTTTCTATGATGTCGGTTATTGGGTATACACTATAGCTTTGTTTACTTATCAACTCTTTTTTTAAAACTTTTTTGACAATGTTTGTATGCATGTTTTAGATGTTTTAATAGTTTATTTCTTATCTTGGAAACAAGCTTTTAGCTTAAAGGGTTATCCTTGGCATGTTATTTTCTTTTTGATGCATTTAAGTATATTCCCATCTTGCATTTAAAATGCTTATCTCTATGTGCAATTTTGTTTGTTTGTATGTAGATGAAGAATGATAATTTGCCGAATAAAATAAAATAAAGTCAAATATTCTCATGATGATTCCTGGTCAGTATAGCAAAGTTAAGATATCACGTACAGACTATATAGCAATGTTCTAACATTTTCCGAATCAAACATCAAAGAAGCACCGCCCAAATGGCCTTTGGAAATCATTCTAGTTTTGTGGTTGGTTGGAATTTAACTCATTATTTAAGTGAGATTTCTTTTCCTACCTCACGCTATTGACAAAAAAAAAAAACTGTAAACATCTAACCTTTCATGCGATTGGTGTTCTGTAGTGTTAAAAATTGCCTTATTTCGAGAAATATTGATCGACAAAGTTTTTGCCATTGTTAGCTTCAGATACTTCGTTTTGACCCATTAGGAGTTATTTTAATACCTAAGAAAGTTGTTTAGGTGCATAAACGTGTAATGTATCCCAGAAATATGCATTGTAGCTGTTTTTTATTTAAAAAAGAAAGAAAACACAGACGTTTGCATAACCTTTTCTTTGTATTTTGTGTAGGGGTCTGTGTGTGTGTGGGGGGGGGGGGTGGGGCAGGGTGCAGTGTAAGCAGTGGCGTCGCTAGACATTTTAACCTTGGGGGCACAGCACTTAGCTAGGAGCACCATATTTATTTGTGCAAACCATCCTGGGGGAGTGGTCTAAGGGGAGAGGGAAAAATTCGATTAACTCATGGTCTTTTTATGCAATCTGGTGCAAAATATATGTCAACTGGAAGTAAATTAAAGTTCAAGAATTTCGAGCTTATAGTCTGTCCGATATTTATGTTTTTAAATTGAGGAGGATAAAAAAGTTATACAAAAATGGAAATTAATCCTTTTGCTTTGATAATGTTTTAAATAAGAGTGTTGAGATTGAAATTCATGCAGGGTAGTAGTGAAGTTTAAGCACTAGCGGTTCACGCAGGGGCATCTGTGACCTTGTTAGTGAGAAAACAACTGGTTATAGTGATGGTCGGTGGAAAGAAGTTTTAATGATGATCGTAATACGTTCGTCCTTTGTTTAAAAAGTTTTTGTTTGAGTATTTTATTTTTAACACTACAAATCGCATCTGGGGGAACCTGGGGTGGGGGTGGGGGTGGGGGCAACGATTGTTTTTTGGAGGACGCGTTTTCCCTCCCACAGGTCACTCCTTGGCGTCGCCACTGAGTGGATGTCAAAAAAATGGTCACGCACTTCTAGCACACCTACGTTTGTAAGAACGGATTACAAAAAAAAAACAGCTACTTTCTCCGAGTGAGTTCTTTCACCTTTGTGGTGAAATTAATCATTAGCGGTTAAGAACGTAGTCTATGACACTGTAACATCAATTTGGGGTTGCGTGCATGTGGTATTTGAAAATGTTGTGAATTGTTTTAAGCGTATGACAATCAGTTAATAGCTTCTACTGTTCACCTTCTCTGAAAATATTACTTAATCGAGCTGTATATCGCTTTTTTTCTCTTGCCCTCTGGTCCGACTTTGATCGACCTTTCAAAATCTGTTGTAAGCCTCATAGTTTATGGCAAGGATATGAATATTCCTTCCCAATCCTCTGAGATTTGGAGCAAACAAGCGATCCATACTCAATTAGAACTTTGTGGAGTTCAAACCGAGACTGCTTGACTGTCGTCCAAAAGTGTTCACGTTGTACTACTTCAATACCCATATGGTATTCACTTCCTAAAGGGTTATCAGTTTTCACCCTCGCCTAGGTAATTTCCGTAAGGGTCACAGTTTCTCAAATGAGAGGTTTACTCATGCCCTTTGACACCTCCCCAAGCTAACGTCTGAAAAATATTATCCCTCACCTCACCCTTAAACTTTGAAGTCGTAAATGAAGGTAGAGCGTAAATGGCATTATTAAAAGTCATATCAGTACAAGTGTTAGATAAACCTCAATTCTCTCCTCCTAACAATGGGACAGAAATTTGTCATTTCACCCCCCCCCCACCCACACCCCACCCACACAACATAAAGATTGGATACGCAACTGTCTTTTTGGATCACCTCTGTAAATCAGACACGTGATCATTGTTAGGCTGCTCTAAACACTGTTTTTCACATTAATATTTTGGTTAAGTCTTCATTTGTTACTTAGAATAATTAACGTTACAGTTCCATCTTGCCAATAGACAAAGTTTATTGCTTTATCGTTCGTTAACAGTGCGCTATATCGAATTGTCCATTACCCAAATAGAGCTTTTCTTATTTACTCATGATCATCGGCTTGGGTTTCTTTGTTTTTATTTCCTGTGCCCTGTGCCCATGCATGATGTTGCTACTAACCTGTACAGGAAGAGGATAGTTGATTTATTCTGTGCTGCTATCTTGTCTTATTTTGTTTTTAAACTAAAACGTATAATGCAGTTCCATGCATTGACCTGACGTTTCCTGTTCACACGTTGACTTAGCGAACCTCAATAATAGTGAAAGGAAACAGTTCTAATGGGTCCGTTTTATTTTTCTACTTGTAAAATATGGAATACGTTATCTACCATTTACTGCATTAAAGCAATGGATGCCTTCATTACTCATAGAATTTTATTTCCTGATAATGAAGTAGCTTCTTTTGTTGGTCACTATAATGTCTTCAAACCAATATATAGTACTATATGTATTACTATGTATAATATAATATATTACTACGTATAGTACTTTATTTAGTAATATATGTATTACTATACAAAAGTACTATATGTATTATTATATATTACCATATGTATTACTATATATAATATTACATGTAATACTATATATACTATAGTACTACTAACAAAAGAATAATCCATCAAAATATGACACATAGTTATAATAAAACGCACCAAAATTTGATTTGAAATTAAAAAGGGAAATTAAGTATTGATTAAAAACCGATAAATATATATATTGAATTTTCACAGTATTCCGTAGAGTATTCAAAATTAACAGAATGGGAAAATAAAAAAGGACAAATTTTCTTTAAATTAATTGAAGAACCCTACCGTGCATTAATATACCCAAACTAATTAGCTGCATAAAATCTTTCATATAAAATATTGAACTAGTTCATCTCGACTCAAAGGCTGTTTATACATATAAAGTCATCTGCTTTTGACGCGAAAAGAGACGTAAGCTATATTATGTACTTTGTTCTTATGTACTATGTAAGTTGTGACATGGGTACGGTAGATTGGTTTTTTATAGATATTAGATGTAGCTCCATATGTATTCACTTTTGTAATTATTTGTCGACTCTATTGGACTGACCGGAAGTCGATCCCAATGATATGTTGAGTATTATGCATTAACTATATTTTGTCAGGCATTGGCTGTTACAAAGTAACAGTGCATAAACTACTTATCGTATATCTGTATGACTTTTCTGTAGTGCAAAGTAGATATAATGCAGAGTTAGTTATATTAAGCTTGTAGTTGATATTTTTTTAAATCTAGCAGGCCTAAAATATTGGGGAATTGTCAGTACAATTCAATCGCAGAAATAGCTATACGGCCGTCAGTTGATTGTTTCGTTCGATTTAGTAAGCAAGTAAGATGCTACCACAAGCCCATGTGATATACAAACTACTTGTAGCTAATGGGAGACTTTTGGTGTAGAGTTAATTTTACAAGATTATCTTTTTTACTAGAATGAAGACATACCCATAGATTATTGCTACCAATGAACAGGTGCACATTAGTCCCAAAGTAGGAACTGACAGTGAGAAATAAAATATATCCCATACTATCACATGGTACTATATATTCTCTAACCATATCTTATTCCGTGTCTCAATCCACTGCTGTTCTTCATTAGCCCGTGTATTTCTTTCTTTCAAGTTTCATTTTGTCGCTGCAGTAGGTTGTAGTTTAACGACCAACACTCACATTTTCAAATATTAACTGCGCATGCCCATTGCAGCTATTTGTGAAAGGCGAGTATCTGCAGCGAGCTGAGTATTGTTAGTGCTGCCATTATCGTGAAAGTACTGAGGGCTTGTAAAGGTTGTTTTTCACTCTTCTTGCTGATCGCCAACTAAGGAGACTACTAGATACTATCATGACGTTCACAATATGGATGTTGGTTATTATCTTGGAAGTTTCTGCTGTAACATCGGTAAATTTAAACTTCCATGGTTCTTTCATCATTAACGTTAAAAAACTATTCCCCCCCACCCACCCTTTGTGCAGTCAAGGGAGTAGGATTGGTGAGAAGAGGGGCACATTTGAACCAATTATTATTAAATAGATAATACGAATGAACAGATTGTATCTCTAAAAGGGTAGTATATTAGAAAATTTATATTGACCTAAATAAATATTCCTCTGCCTGGAGTTTCGTTAACATATATTATTAAAACATAATTTAAAAATACAAATAGTAAAACTATTTCCCGATTTCTATCTTACACAATGATATCATTTGTTCACTTTTCAGACACACCTTCGTGACGATACAGCGGGCAGACGGAGCAGTCGAGCAAGGAGGAGTGTTTACGGTAAGTCCTACATAGCATTGGCGTCCTCAAGTCTATGCAGCTCTATCCTATACTGCTCTATAGACTGGTATAACAGTGAAGCTAACAATCAATTTATTGTTTTTGATTTTGTTTTTCAAACTTACTTCTTATTTGATATGAATGTCTGTTTCAATATTATACTGATAGGTAGCTAAACACCACACCTCTAGTACGGCTCGATAATACAAACTGTACTCATGATATGCACTTTTATCAAATAAAAGCTTTAGAGTTGATTTTGTTACAAATTATTTCGGTACAAACTATTTTAAGGTAAAAATCCCTTAAAAACGCAGCTCATATAGTCACATTTTATTTGGGGGGGGGGGGGGGCGAAAACTGATAGACAAACTGGGCCAGGTTTCTCCTACATTAGAATGGAATCATTAGTCACTTGTTAATGAATATTCATCTTCTTGAAGAAACTGGCTCTCTCGATTAATTGGCTACAAATTAAGCAGATGTGATAACGATTACAAGTATAGTCTACTTTCTAATGAACGTGGTTACATTCGATTAAGGTTAATAGATTAATAGCTTTATTAATTACTTTTTACAGTGCAATAGTAATGGATATGAGTCACATTAGTTATAGTTACGGATAATTCATAGACGATAATAAGCAACTAAAACCATATCGTGAGACAGGCATTTACTATTTCAATTCCTTGTTAACATTTCTTCTAATCCTGAATAATGGAAGCGTTTCAAAACAATGCATAAAAGGGAAATAAAAATTTCTCAACCTAGTTAAACTGTTAAGTTTGTTACTTAAATTTACACTGCCTGTTTTAGTTCAAATTGGATTAAAGGGCATAGCTTGACAATTTATATTTATCCCTTCTTGGCCTCGTCAAGACACTTCCATTTTCTAACAATCTAATAATATGAAGAAAGATCTGATAAACCGTATGAGTTTCTGATTTATAGATTTAAATACTGTAGGGTAATGATACTGGTTGGGTAACGTAGGCTAGGGTACGTTCAGTGTTGCATTGAGGTACCAATAAACGGTAGTAATATTAAATTCACTATGGTTCTAACTGCGGCCAGTCGCATATTCACTGGACGAAAGACGTTGTACACCGTAACGTAGGCTAGGGTACGTTCAGTGTTGCATTGAAGTACCAATAAACGGTAGTAATATTAAATTCACTATGGTTCTAACTGCCAGTCGCATATTCACTGGACGAAAGAGGTTGTACACCGTAACGTAGGCTAGGGTACGTTCAGTGTTGCATTGAAGTACCAATAAACGGTAGTAATATTAAATTCACTATGGTTCTAACTGCGGCCAGTCGCATATTCACTGGACGAAAGAGGTTGTACACCGTAACGTAGGCTAGGGTACGTTCAGTGTTGCATTGGAGTACCAATAAACGGTAGTAATATTAAATTCACTATGGTTCTAACTGCGGCCAGTCGCATATTCACTGGACGAAAGAGGTTGTACACCGTAACGTAGGCTAGGGTACGTTCAGTGTTGCATTGAAGTACCAATAAACGGTAGTAATATTAAATTCACTATGGTTCTAACTGCGGCCAGTCGCATATTCACTGGACGAAAGAGGTTGTACACCGTAACGTAGGCTAGGGTACGTTCAGTGTTGCATTGGAGTACCAATAAACGGTAGTAATATTAAATTCACTATGGTTCTAACTGCGGCCAGTCGCATATTCACTGGACGAAAGAGGTTGTACACCGTAACGTAGGCTAGGGTACGTTCAGTGTTGCATTGAAGTACCAATAAACGGTAGTAATATTAAATTCACTATGGTTCTAACTGCGGCCAGTCGCATATTCACTGGACGAAAGAGGTTGTACACCGTAACGTAGGCTAGGGTACGTTCAGTGTTGCATTGAAGTACCAATAAACGGTAGTAATATTAAATTCACTATGGTTCTAACTGCCAGTCGCATATTCACTGGACGAAAGAGGTTGTACACCGTAACGTAGGCTAGGGTACGTTCAGTGTTGCATTGAAGTACCAATAAACGGTAGTAATATTAAATTCACTATGGTTCTAACTGCGGCCAGTCGCATATTCACTGGACGAAAGAGGTTGTACACCGTAACGTAGGCTAGGGTACGTTCAGTGTTGCATTGGAGTACCAATAAACGGTAGTAATATTAAATTCACTATGGTTCTAACTGCGGCCAGTCGCATATTCACTGGACGAAAGAGGTTGTACACCGTAACGTAGGCTAGGGTACGTTCAGTGTTGCATTGAAGTACCAATAAACGGTAGTAATATTAAATTCACTATGGTTCTAACTGCGGCCAGTCGCATATTCACTGGACGAAAGAGGTTGTACACCGTAACGTAGGCTAGGGTACGTTCAGTGTTGCATTGAAGTACCAATAAACGGTAGTAATATTAAATTCACTATGGTTCTAACTGCCAGTCGCATATTCACTGGACGAAAGACGTTGTACACCGTAACGTAGGCTAGGGTACGTTCAGTGTTGCATTGAAGTACCAATAAACGGTAGTAATATTAAATTCACTATGGTTCTAACTGCGGCCAGTCGCATATTCACTGGACGAAAGAGGTTGTACACCGTAACGTAGGCTAGGGTACGTTCAGTGTTGCATTGGAGTACCAATAAACGGTAGTAATATTAAATTCACTATGGTTCTAACTGCGGCCAGTCGCATATTCACTGGACGAAAGAGGTTGTACACCGTAACGTAGGCTAGGGTACGTTCAGTGTTGCATTGAAGTACCAATAAACGGTAGTAATATTAAATTCACTATGGTTCTAACTGCGGCCAGTCGCATATTCACTGGACGAAAGAGGTTGTACACCGTAACGTAGGCTAGGGTACGTTCAGTGTTGCATTGGAGTACCAATAAACGGTAGTAATATTAAATTCACTATGGTTCTAACTGCCAGTCGCATATTCACTGGACGAAAGACGTTGTACACCGTAACGTAGGCTAGGGTACGTTCAGTGTTGCATTGAAGTACCAATAAACGGTAGTAATATTAAATTCACTATGGTTCTAACTGCGGCCAGTCGCATATTCACTGGACGAAAGAGGTTGTACACCGTAACGTAGGCTAGGGTACGTTCAGTGTTGCATTGGAGTACCAATAAACGGTAGTAATATTAAATTCACTATGGTTCTAACTGCGGCCAGTCGCATATTCACTGGACGAAAGAGGTTGTACACCGTAACGTAGGCTAGGGTACGTTCAGTGTTGCATTGAAGTACCAATAAACGGTAGTAATATTAAATTCACTATGGTTCTAACTGCGGCCAGTCGCATATTCACTGGACGAAAGAGGTTGTACACCGTAACGTAGGCTAGGGTACGTTCAGTGTTGCATTGAAGTACCAATAAACGGTAGTAATATTAAATTCACTATGGTTCTAACTGCCAGTCGCATATTCACTGGACGAAAGACGTTGTACACCGTAACGTAGGCTAGGGTACGTTCAGTGTTGCATTGAAGTACCAATAAACGGTAGTAATATTAAATTCACTATGGTTCTAACTGCGGCCAGTCGCATATTCACTGGACGAAAGAGGTTGTACACCGTAACGTAGGCTAGGGTACGTTCAGTGTTGCATTGGAGTACCAATAAACGGTAGTAATATTAAATTCACTATGGTTCTAACTGCGGCCAGTCGCATATTCACTGGACGAAAGAGGTTGTACACCGTAACGTAGGCTAGGGTACGTTCAGTGTTGCATTGAAGTACCAATAAACGGTAGTAATATTAAATTCACTATGGTTCTAACTGCGGCCAGTCGCATATTCACTGGACGAAAGAGGTTGTACACCGTAACGTAGGCTAGGGTACGTTCAGTGTTGCATTGAAGTACCAATAAACGGTAGTAATATTAAATTCACTATGGTTCTAACTGCGGCCAGTCGCATATTCACTGGACGAAAGAGGTTGTACACCGTAACGTAGGCTAGGGTACGTTCAGTGTTGCATTGAAGTACCAATAAACGGTAGTAATATTAAATTCACTATGGTTCTAACTGCCAGTCGCATATTCACTGGACGAAAGAGGTTGTACACCTTGAACACTTCCGTAAGCTAATTGGAAAAGTACGTAGTATTACCATGGCACCCTGATGATTAGATACCTAATAGTTCTGACATTTAAGTTTATAGTTCAATAGGCCTACTCTAACCAGTGAGAACACATTAAATACATTTGGACATACTTCAGATACCTATTTGAACTTGATAGATTACTTTCATTGGTGCATAATTACGTAATGGTTTTGACCATGTTAGTTAAATATGTCCCATCATTATAAATGACAAAACAATTATGCTCGAATAAAACTCGATATAAATAGTTTGTGAATAAAACTCGATATACATAGTTAGATGACAATATCAAAATGACAATGAGTTTCTAATTTGTTTAGATGGAGCGTATTTTGTGTATGACAATATAATATCAAAATGACAATGAGTTTCTACACACTTTGTTTAGATGGAGCGTATTTTGTGTATGACAATATAATATCAAAATGACAATGAGTTTCTACACACTTTGTTTAGATGGAGCGTATTTTGTGTATGACAATATAATATCAAAATGACAAGGAGTTTCTACACACTTTGTTTAGATGGAGCGTATTTTGTGTATGACTCAAGCTCTGTCACTTATCCACGGGATTGTGCGGAAGTCTACGATAAATGTAATATGGAAACGTCAGGTGTTTTCCTGATCCAACCTGATGATGCCGATGAACCATTTATTGTTTATTGCAACAACTCCATAGATGGTGGGAAATGGACAGTAAGTGAAACCTGTCTTTTAACAGTAATGATGCTATGTTTTATTCATTAACTCTCTGTTTGTCTGTGTGTTGTATGTTACTTCAATTTGTCCTCTCCTTTCGATTTCTAAAACTTTACCGAGTTTTAATGTTATAATGACTATCAATCGACAATGTCTTCTTGTATCATGTCATTTGAAACATTAAAGTTGAGCATTTGTTAGGCCGTTGTCAAATATAACTTGAGAACATATTTCCATTTCAGGCAAGATCATGTTGCAATGGTCGTAAACCAAATAGCAAAAGCAACAACAAATCTAACCAACAATAAGCACCCTGCCCTCGTGATATCTCGCACTCGTTACATATTGACTTCGAAATCGAAAGTAATATAATTGCTAATTCGAACATGTAGCTACACAACGTTAGTAACAAACTATTACACGAAGACGGAACTGAAGTTTCTTTTCCTCGAAATATTTGGTGATAGGAGTTTGGACCAAAGCAATTCTGTAACACGTATTGTTACAGTCACCAATGACATGATATTGCGGGTAGCAGTTGATTCCTTAACATGTTACTGACTACATATATCTTTATAACTGACCCTCTCTGTCTCGCTTTCCATGCTTTCTGTTGTTGCAATATCTTGTTACTTTGATACACAAAAACGGATCATCATTGCGGACTATTCCTTGTTCGCGAATATATCCAGCCAGCCAAAATATTAAGAATTATAAAGACGAATTTTACAATCGGCTATATCAAGCAGTCTACACCTGGCCACATCCATTGGCGTACGAGGTGGGGGGGGGGCAGGGGGCAGACTGCCACCCAAATTTCCAGAGGACAAGAAATTCGGGCAAAAGTCCTGAAAAATTCGGGCAGCCCCAGCAGAGAAAAAAATATATATATAAACATGCAGTAGCTTGCCCGAATCTGTTTCATATTTTTGCCTGACAGTTCCGTGGAGAGCGTTCTGTGTTATTTGTTTTGTGACATTAACATTAATATAGGCCTAATGATTTTCTTTATTTAGCATCATGATGCCCGAATATTTCCGTGTAACACCACCGTAAGCGCAGCTCATATGGGCTACCACGCTTTTTGTACTATCGCCTAAAATTATTAACAGGGAACGCCGCTCACAATCGTGGTGACATGCATGCATGGAGATTAGCAGTCTCTGAAGTGGAAAAAACAGCAGTAAACATTTTTTCTAACTAGTCAACTGTATACATGGACATCCCCGAAATGATTGTATATAAGAAACATTTTCTTTTTCATGGATGGTGGGGGGGGGGGTGTCTACAAGCCTAAAAGTTCAGGTTTATTATATTCTTTGTTATTTTTTATACTTTTTTGTGAGACAAATTGCAGCCTCACCCGACACAGCGACATTTTCCCGTCTACAATGTATGCTTTTTTAAAGGTAGCTGAGTACTGTGTTAAAATAATAAATACCGTAACTAAATAGGAGCTTAAAAAATATACTGTCCTATTTATCCCCTTCAAAGTGGTTTTTCATTTTTCTTCTTCTAATTTACCAAATGTTTTGGGAAGTGTACATTTCTAAACGTGAGATTATAAAATAAAGAATGTTTAGATGCAACTTGCAAGGCCTCAGAAGTGCCATTTCCGGCAATCTGAGAGGCATATTTTGTCAACAAAATTCAACAAAATAGTGTCACGGGAACTTTCGGGCACAAAAGTCCCCCCAACCGAAAGTTCCCGTACGCCTATGGTCAGATCTATACGGCGTGGTGTGTCTATGGCTTATCTGTCAATTTCTTTTCCATTTTTGTAAGGTATTTCAACGGCGTACAGACGGTTCAGTTGAGTTTTATCGTAGCTGGAATGAATACAAGAATGGATTTGGTTTCCTACAAAGAGAGTTCTGGCTCGGCAATGACAAAATATCCCTCTTGACAAACCAAAAGGACTACGAGCTTCGCATTGACATAACTGTTGACGACGGAACACCATATTACGCCAAGTATACTTTGTTTCGGATCAGCGATGAATTGTCGAAGTACAGACTTGTCAGCATTGGTGGATTCGATACAAGTACAGTAGGTAATAAACCGGCTCACCTCTAATATGTATTATGAAACAGATCAGTCTATATAACTGAAAGATTACCCACAAAATATATCCATTCTTTTGCGGTTACATTAAAGTTACAATAGGTAATAAACCGGCTCACCTCTAATATGTATTATGTAACAGATCAGTCTATATAACTGAAAGATTACCCACAAAATATATCCATTCTTTTGCGGTTACATTTAAGTTACAATAGGTAATAAACCGGCTCACCTCTAATATGTATTATGTAACAGATCAGTCTATAAAACTGAAAGATTACCCACAAAATATATCCATTCTTTTGCGGTTACATTAAAGTTACAATAGGTAATAAACCGGCTCACCTCTAATATGTATTATGTAACAGATCAGTCTATAAAACTGAAAGATTACCCACAAAATATATCCATTCTTTTGCGGTTACATTTAAGTTACAATAGGTAATAAACCGGCTCACCTCTAATATGTATTATGAAACAGATCAGTCTATAAAGCTGAAAGATTACCCACAAAATATATCCATTCTTTTGCGGTTGCATTAAAGTTACAATAGGTAATAAACCGGCTCACCTCTAATATGTATTATGAAACAGATCAGTCTATAAAGCTGAAAGATTACCCACAAAATATATCCATTCTTTTGCGGTTACATTTAAGTTACAATAGGCAATAAACCGGCTCACCTCTAATATGTATTATGTAACAGATCAGTCTATAAAGCTGAATGATTACCCACAAAATATATCCATTCTTTTGCGGTTGCATTAAAGTTACAATAGGTAATAAACCGGCTCACCTCTAATATGTATTATGAAACAGATCAGTCTATATAACTGAAAGATTACCCACAAAATATATCCATTCTTTTGCGGTTACATTAAAGTTACAATAGGTAATAAACCGGCTCACCTCTAATATGTATTATGAAACAGATCAGTCTATAAAGCTGAAAGATTACCCACAAAATATATCCATTCTTTTGCGGTTGCATTAAAGTTACAATAGGTAATAAACCGGCTCACCTCTAATATGTATTATGTAACAGATCAGTCTATAAAGCTGAAAGATTACAGACAAAATATATCCATTCTTTTGCGGTTACATTTAAGTTACAGTAGGTAATAAACCGGCTCACCTCTAATATGTATTATGTAACAGATCAGTCTATAAAGCTGAAAGATTACCCACAAAAAATATCCATTCTTTTGCGGTTACATTTAAGTTACAATAGGTAATAAACCGGCTCACCTCTAATATGTATTATGACAGTATTATGATCAGTCTATAAAGCTGAAAGATTACAGACAAAATATATCCATTCTTTTGCGGTTACATTAAAGTTACAATAGGTAATAAACCGGCTCACCTCTAATATGTATTATGTAACAGATCAGTCTATAAAACTGAAAGATCACCCACAAAATATATCCATTCTTTTGCGGTTACATTTAAGTTACAATAGGTAATAAACCGGCTCACCTCTAATATGTATTATGAAACAGATCAGTCTATATAACTGAAAGATCACCCACAAAATATATCCATTCTTTTGCGGTTACATTTAAGTTACAATAGGCAATAAACCGGCTCACCTCTAATATGTTTTATGTAACAGATCAGTCTATAAAACTGAAAGATTACCCACAAAATATATCCATTCTTTTGCGGTTACATTAAAGTTACAATAGGTAATAAACCGGCTCACCTCTAATATGTATTATGAAACAGATCAGTCTATAAAACTGAAAGATTACCCACAAAATATATCCATTCTTTTGCGGTTACATTAAAGTTACAATAGGTAATAAACCGGCTCACCTCTAATATGTATTATGAAACAGATCAGTCTATAAAACTGAAAGATTACCCACAAAATATATCCATTCTTTTGCGGTTACATTAAAGTTACAATAGGTAATAAACCGGCTCACCTCTAATATGTTTTATGTAACAGATCAGTCTATAAAACTGAAAGATTACCCACAAAATATATCCATTCTTTTGCGGTTACATTAAAGTTACAATAGGTAATAAACCGGCTCACCTCTAATATGTTTTATGTAACAGATCAGTCTATAAAACTGAAAGATTACCCACAAAATATATCCATTCTTTTGCGGTTGCATTAAAGTTACAATAGGTAATAAACCGGCTCACCTCTAATATGTATTATGTAACAGATCAGTCTATAAAGCTGAAAGATTACCCACAAAATATATCCATTCTTTTGCGGTTACATTAAAGTTACAATAGGTAATAAACCGGCTCACCTCTAATATGTTTTATGTAACAGATCAGTCTATAAAACTGAAAGATTACCCACAAAATATATCCATTCTTTTGCGGTTACATTAAAGTTACAATAGGTAATAAACCGGCTCACCTCTAATATGTTTTATGTAACAGATCAGTCTATAAAACTGAAAGATTACCCACAAAATATATCCATTCTTTTGCGGTTACATTAAAGTTACAATAGGTAATAAACCGGCTCACCTCTAATATGTTTTATGTAACAGATCAGTCTATAAAACTGAAAGATTACCCACAAAATATATCCATTCTTTTGCGGTTACATTTAAGTTACAATAGGTAATAAACCGGCTCACCTCTGATATGTATTATGAAACAGATCAGTCTATAAAACTGAAAGATCACCCACAAAATATATCCATTCTTTTGCGGTTGCATTAAAGTTACAATAGGTAATAAACCGGCTCACCTCTAATATGTATTATGTAACAGATCAGTCTATAAAACTGAAAGATTACCCACAAAATATATCCATTCTTTTGCGGTTACATTTAAGTTACAATAGGTAATAAACCGGCTCACCTCTAATATGTTTTATGTAACAGATCAGTCTATAAAACTGAAAGATCACCCACAAAATATATCCATTCTTTTGCGGTTGCATTAAAGTTACAATAGGTAATAAACCGGCTCACCTCTGATATGTATTATGACACAGATCAGTCTATAAAGCTGAAAGATTACAGACAAAAAATATCCATTCTTTTACGGTTGCATTAAAGTTATATCATATTTCTTTAATTTTTGGTTTCAGTACATGACAGACTGTCGAATCATTTGAATCACTCGTTTACGACATACGACAGTGACAACGATAACAACATCAACGGTAATAGTGCCGTATTCTGTCGTGGTGCGTGGTGGTACAGTGGTGACTGTAAGGTTGTGGACAACGACTTGTCTAACCTGAATGGAATGTATTTCCCTGGAAGTTCTGGATTCATGAGCATTTACTGGGACGACATAGATGGAGGTTCTGATCATCAAATCAACCTCAAGTACGTGGAGATGAAAATACGTCCAAGAGCAACACCATGATTCACGGTTTCAACTGAGAGTAGACGATAGTCCATCATTTGAAATGGTTTGATTTGCAAACATAATATTTAATATATTTGCAAACTGTTAAATATACCTTGGGAAGATTTTAGACACTTTTCTACATGCTTTAGACATGTTATCGTTAAATAATATTCGAAGACATTTCCATGCGGCTACCATGATACCTTCAAAATTAGTGGAAATTGTATATAACTGTGAATTTATGCTAACCACACTTAGGTGAGTAAACATTAAGTTTTAATAAGCCTGTAAGTGTAATAATCTACTGAATAAATCTTTCTAGCGCTTAACCTAATCCTCAAATATAACATATGACATTACTTTAATCTACGTCAATTAAAAGTGTGTTCATAACGATTGATTTATCGAGTAAAGGGTAGAAGACACTATCGAGTTAATAATCCAAAATGACCAGATATATTTATCATTGAAAAGCAAACATATAAGCCACATGTTTCAGAACACTTTCTTAGCTCGCACATCAAGTTAGCCATAGCACACCACATGTTAAGTGGTAGAGAGAAATTGTAGTTATAGATACTTATTTTACATGATTTGATATGATGCACTATTTCCTATACATCTCTAACGAAACAGGAAAACGTAGCAAAATGATGACAAAGGAGTAAATACAACCTAATTTAGAAAATAAAGGTTTAGTGGATCTAACACGGGTAAGTCTGCCAAAGGAGAAAAACAATCGAAAATGTATATGTGTGATATTTTGATTTACATCAATAAAGTTGGACGACCATTTACTTCCGAATAGTCAAATTTGTTATTATTGCGGTATAATTATTCAATCCGTATTCAATTCAATTCAATTCAATTCTTTATTTCCAGTATAAATCATTAAAAATTTATAAATAGGAAAATAAATAAAATTATGATAAAGATATAAAATAGTAAATACTAGACAAAACACTGAAAAACAAAATCACAACAATGGTTCTAGAGCACCATGCTGTATGAACATGGACGCCCTATAAACAAAAGAATTCCTATAAAGTTCAATCCTGAATCTGGGAGTTATTGCAGCATTCCTCAAATTGTAGTTTGTCTTATTGCACAGAGAGTTTATTGCACAATGGAGTGGGTGTCCTTCATTTCTTTGGATGTTATTTAGTAGCCTCTCAAATTCCTTCCTAGCAGCCGTATTAACTTTATCTTTAAGTAGGTTATGATTTAATCCAAAGATTCTCTCACAGTATCTCAGGAAACTTAATAATCTTTTCTTATCTTTTATTTGGACAAAGTGATACCAGACCGGGACAGCATATATTATATTTGGCAAGATAGAGGCCTCAAACACCCTTTCCCGTATATGGACAGGAAAGTGAGGAGCAATATACATGAGTGTGGCGACAATGTGATACACCTTGGCTAATACCTTCGAAATATGATTTGAAAACGTCAGCTTGTTGTCAATGCAGACTCCTAGATACATTGTACTGGAAGTACGTTCAACGGATGTATTGTGAATAATTGTCCTCTCGTCTCTCTTCTCGATTAAACCCCTGTGCTTAATATTGACGTTTTCGAAAACCATTTCCTTACACTTCTTTTTGTTGAGAAGTAGGTTCTTCTGGTCGCAAGTGCTAACTATACTAGTGATAAAATCTTGATACTCATGCTGATTTTGCTGGTGGGAGCCTTTGGTGATATTGCACGATAAAACAGTGTCATCAGCATATTTAATTACTGAGCAATTAGAATTAGAGCGAATGCAATCTGTATAAATAGTAAACAATAGGGCTGATAGAGGGCCACCTTGTGGAACTCCTACTCTGATTTCAGAAGTTGTTGTATAGCCTTTGTCTAGTTTAACTTGTCTCGACCATCCCTGCATGAAATCCCTAAGCCAATGAATGAGCCATGGCTCATCGATGAAGTTACACAGGTCATTTAGTAGACGATTGGGCAGGACTGTATTAAATGCACTTGAAAAGTCCAGAAATAGGACTTTAGATATTGTCGTCTGTTTACAGTTTAGCCCAGACACTATGCCATGGACAAGGGTGAGGATTGCATCAGTGCACGAGATACCTTTTCTGTACGCAAACTGATTTGGATCACCATGTTCATCAATGGATTGTGTGACATACGAAAGTAATAACTTTTGCAAACAATTGAACCCTATGCTTGATATATCAATTGGGCGATAATCATTTACTGAAGCAGGACTGCAAATTTTGGGCACAGGAGTAGTTTTGGCATGTTTCCAGTCAGATGGAATAATACTCTGTTTAATACTTTCATTGAAAATGACTGTGAAAATGTCAGCAATTTCATTTGAGCAATATTTAAAAACCCACCAGGGTATGTTATCAATACCTGATGCGACACCTCGCTTGACAAGTCCAAACTGTCTTTTAACCTGATCTCGTTCTATTCCAGGAGTGTCATTGACAGAGCGGTGCGGTAAGTTCAGAGTAATGTCCTTTATAACCGCACTGTTGAATCGGCCGAAGTGGGTGTCTAGCTTAGATCCAAGCTCCCTCGATATGGTGACCTTGTTATCATTTTTGTGAGGATTCCGCACTGATTTCAGAAAGTTCCATAATGACGTGGAATCCGTCGCTATCCTCTCGAAGTGTTCACTCCTCTTCCTATAGATGTATCTATTTATAGTCCGCTGCAACCTATTCCGTTCTGCGTTGTTCCCCACCTCAATTGCCTTCTTTTTTCGTTCTTCCATTCGTCTAATATTATCGTCGGCCGGTAATCTCTTCATCATTTCCGCAGTTGGTACAGTTCTAGTTGGAACGCAGATGTCCGATACAAATTGAATATAACACGAAACCACTTCAGTCAGTTCGTTGAGTGTAGGGCAGGTTTCCGTGAAGATATTCCAGTCCGTAGAGGCTATGGTCTCACGAAGAATACATAAATTGTTGTCTCTAATGTCCCTTTCCCTTCTCCTGGGCCTCTGCTTGGTCTCTCTGTGCTTTTCCGTATACTTAGGCATGATACAAATTGAGTAGTGGTCCGACGATCCGATGGGATGGCGTCTTGTTGCCCTGTAGTAATGATTGTTGACATATACAGCGTCTAATATGGAACCAGATCGCGGGAAGGTAGCAAAGTCCACAAGGTTTTGAAAGCCCATTGTCTCAAGGAAAGCGATGTTGCTTCGATTTATATCTCCCAATAGTATTATGCTGGAACGCGGGTTCTCCTTCATGATTTCTGTCACTGCGCTCTTCAATTTCACATCGGCCAGAGAGAAATCCGCTGATGGCCTGATATAAACGTTAACAATAGTGATATTCGATATATCACTAGGAAGGAATCGTGGCCGGGTTCTCACAGCGAGTAACTCTATGTCCGGATCAGAGAGAGTGAGACAAACCTTGGGAATACCGATAGCCCATTCCTTGGAAATATACGTAATTAGTCCCCCTCCGTTCGCTGTGAAATCCCGATCATGACGGTACATGTGATAATTGTTCATTTGTATAGCTTCGTCCGGTACAATATGTTGGGGCGTTTCATTGATCCATTTATTAACATCTTTCTGCAGTTTTGTCTCCTGAAGAGTGATAAAACACAAGTTTCTCATGTTAGTAATGGTTTGTTCTAGTTCTACGAATTTCCCCTGGAGACTGTTTACATTGGAGGATAATCCGTACGGATAACTGAAGTTGAAAGTCTTCGTATGCCGTGTTTTGTTCTGTATTCCTGCTCGGGTACCCCTTCGTCTGGGAACAATAGCCAGGTCATTCAATTTGCTCATCAACTGTGACGGCAGTCTCGGTGAACCCATATTAGCCCGGATCGTGTGTAAGGCCTCTGAGCTATACTGAATTTTACAATTAGCCATCGCGTATGTACGAGTATGGTTATACACTGTGTCATGAATGTACTCACGGGGATCAATATGTAGGCTGTAGCTTAGGCCTCCACTGAGGTAACTGTCAACAAGGAACAAAAGTATAAACCACTCCAAAAGCTGCATTCTTCCCACTGATTTCTTCCAAAAGGATACAGGAAAGATCCGGAAACACGATACAACATCACAAAAAGAGCGTTAGTAAAATTCACAAAAGAAATTAGGTGTTAAAAGTTGAAATACGAGAGCACTGAAAAATATACGTGTCAGCTCGATGACGAGCGCCACAAGCAAGGAAACAAGTATTGAAACAAGATGCCAATTTATTATAATGCAGAATACACAGAGCCATTTCTGAGTGAGAGTCTCTATTTCTAATATCAAAATATCAAGTACTAAATCTACTTTTGCTGTCGAGGGAAACGAATACACAGTTTATATCAGATCGGCATCACTGTTCCTTTGATAATAGCTGCTCCTCTGTTCCTTGTAAAGACGGTTTTATCGTATGTGATTAAAGAAATTACAGATTTAGATGCTTTAATTGAGATTTTAACCCAGGAAATTTGAAAAGAGTTGATTTCTGCTTCAATGGATTACATCTTAATATGTTTATATAACCTTATATAAACAATGATAAGCGATTTTTTGTTTGCATGAATAGTTCATATGCAGAATATTGAGAAAAACTGGGTCGCTTCATCTAATAAAGATGATGCAATTAACGCAGTGAATTTCAATTTTCTTTTAATACTCAACAGAAATTGTTTGTTGTCAAAACCGACTTTTAATTTTCATTTCTGTTCCCCTCTATTTTGTAAAAACGTTTATTCGTATATGTGATTTAAAGAAATGATATATTTAGACGATTTCTTTGAGATCTGAATGCGGAACAGTTGAAAGATAGGGTTTCTGCTTAATGGATTACATCTTAATATTTTTTATATCGCATTATATAAACAATTATAAACCTACGTAAGTTTGAAAAGGTAACTTTATGTGCAGAATATTGAGAAAAACTGAGTCGCTTCATATAATAAAATTGATGCAATTAACGTAGTGAATTTCAATTTTCTTTCAATACTCAAGAGATTCTACTTGCATCTAGTAGACCATAAATAATAAAATGCACAAATTATGTATTTGAAAGCATTTTCACTTGTTTTGGTTTTCAAACAAGATCTTCATAACACAGATTTTAAATTTCCACGTCTAAAATTGTATGTGTAAGGACACTGCAGCTACTTGTTAATATCCTGGAAACAACTCTGATAGCGTTTTCTTTACAAGACGTCTTCTTAATAAATGTCAACTCGAAGATATAAATTATCGGATATCTATTTCCAACCTACTATGTTTTAATAATTGCTTTATTATAAATATCATGAACTCGGATATCAGGTTTCTGGGAAAAGTTATTCATCAACCAATGTTACATTGTTTCTATGTCTGTTGTTAGGATGGTTTATTAAGAGCATTATCCTTTTTACGAGTGCTTCGTTTTAATTTTATCTTATCACCCGATATCATGCTTCAATAAACTCGTGCAGTATGAACAGTCCCTAACCTTCATTTAATAGAAACTGGATATTTTATCAGTAATAAACAATATCATTAATAACCACTAAATGGGAACCAGAAGAGTTATTATCGTTAATACAGTACTTTATAATACACGTGTGTTTTAAATGTACGAACTACGAAGAACAGTAGGCAGTCCAGGCTCCACATGTTCGGGCTACAGTATATATGATTTATGGAATGATTAATGACGCAGGAGATGGCGTCTGGCAACAATTTAACGAACCCTATTATGACATAATGATGTATTGTTCAATGCTTTGAGCCTTACATGTTTCTAACTGCCCAATCTCCTATACTTGAGATATACCAGACTAGTTAGTATTACCCAGTCATTTTATCAGCAAACGAAGTAGCAAGGAAAACGGAAAGACTTTTGTTCTTAAAAATTTTAACTTGCATTAAATCAAACCGGATTATTTAACGTAGGTTTATTTTTTATCCCTCTGTTTTGTTTATTTCTTTTGGTTTGTTAAATAAGGCTGGCCTGTCATTAATAATCGAAAAGATAGGGTTTAGGGATGTCATAAAAAAATAGGGTTTACTCAAACTAACGTCTCAAAAGGTCAAAATAAGACGAGTTCTAACATTATTTTCACCAAATTCATCTTCATTCTAGAGATTAATGAAGGCTTCACCCATTTATCTATTAGGTGTTGTCATGTTAGGCTTTACCTGTTTATCTATTAGGTGTTTTCATGTTAGGCTTCACCCATTTATCTATTACTGGTGTTTTCATGTTAGGCTTCAAAGCACTTGTACTGGCAGTGTGGCCAGTACGTACTGATAGAATATCCAGTTTCTATTAGATGAAGGTTAGGGACTGTTCATACTGCACGAGTTTATTGAAGCATGATATGGGGTGATAGTATTCGTTGAGTGTTCGTTGACACTACATGACACCCAATTTCCCCCCCCCCCCCCCCCTCCTGCTTCTCTCATACTCTCACACAACTCCGTCAGTTACAGCGTGATGATGTTCAAGACTAAGCTAACGTCTGTGTAATCGGAAGATCAATGTAAGTAAACATCAATCAAGTTTTCGAAAGATTGTGTGCACAGAACTGATTATCTCCAACCAACCAAGGTTATGAACTGAACGTTCAAAGGTCAAACCGAATAACAATTAACAATCCAGGGATGGCTATTATACTTATATTCTACTTGAAACAGGATATAAACAATACGTGTCACTTGCTGAGTTCACCCTCGTGTAGTTGTTTTCCCCTAGTGCTGTGCACTTCGGAGTTCTACTTAACACCAACGGCAGTTTAAAACGTGTAAGACACACACATACATGCGTCACAGGAACATAGCCCATGCACAGTTTAATTTGTATGCTCAACAGTTAAGACAACACTTTACTTGAACGAACGGCTTGATTGACTACTGAGGTAGGCCTGTACAGGAGAAAGCGAACCACGAATTCTATCAGGTAACGATCTACATTGCTACTTGCATTTATTATGTACCCTTCATGCCGAAACTATGGGCTCAATATTATCTATTGATGGTAACGTTTGCACTGAAAATAGTTATTCAAATAATAGGATAAAGTCATAAAAATAACTTCACATAGCAAGGTACCATGAGCCCACACGAAGAAGATACAATCCATTGAAATTAGGAGAGTAGTTCCTCTTTCTAATATGTACATTTTTACTACAGTAGAACAAAAATATGTGCGAACGCTGCAGCTAATGCCCAATGGGGTTCTGCCGTCTTGTCGAAACCATTGGACCACCAATCAGTTAGACCCCCCCCCCCCCCCAATCAGAAGTACACTCCTATGCTTCTACAATGTAAAGACCTTGTTATATATTGCTATGGATTGTTTAACTTACCTCTAATTACACAGCTAACATGCTTAGGCCCAGATGGACCTCAATTGGGGCACTTCGTTGACCTCACAAGCCTATTCAAACCTACCTTACCGCCATTCGGGTTAATTCATTTGGGCCCAACATGATGCCAGGGCGGTAGTCATATAACGTAATAAGGAAAAATCTTAGCATTTACGATGGTAAAAGTGGGATCATTTAATGTGGATATTAAATGGGGAACTTGTCAATGGGGAAGGATTATTCGTGTGTCCCTAAAGGAACACATCAAATCAGCACACCTGGTCCACTTTAGCTCCATTCGAATACGGTAGGCCAAACTATGTGCGAGATACGTAAGTGGGTATTCACGGACTGGGAAGGAAATGTAAATGTAAATTGTCGGTTTTAAATCAAACTTAAAGAGAGATGTCAAAGGCCTTTTTTTTGCCTTTCTTGTCATAGAACTGATTTTTCAAGAAGAGACTCACCGAAGTGTAATCAACATGCATATTACCAAAGGACTAAACTTCTTACTCTTAACTTCGCTCTGGGCCCTTTTAGGAGAATCGAACTTCGTAGCCATGGCATACGAATCCGATCCAAGAGTTGTTCTTGGGATTGGCGAAGTTGCCGGAAAGTTGGAAACATTTTCAAGTGATTTCATGAAAATAAATCGTAAGGTTGCTGTCTATCAGGGTATACCGTACGCGGAACCACCTGTAGGGTATAGGAGGTTCCAACCACCGGCGCCGGTCATCCCTTGGGAGGGGATCTATGAAGCCAACGACATGCCACCTGGATGTCCACAGGTGGTACCCCATCACCTTAAACATTTAGATGCCGCCGAAATGACCACAGAAAACTGCCTCTTTCTTAACGTTTTCGTGCCAATGCCTACGGTAGGTCACGTATATATGGAGTCTAAAAGGGATTACGAAGTCTCTCACAAGTTTCTCAATAAATAGTAATATTATAAATCAATAAATGAATGAATGAATGAATGAATAAATAAATAAACAAATAAATAAACATATAAATATAAATAAGAGAAACAAATAAATAAACAAATAAATAAATAAGAGAAACTCAGAGAAAACTTTGGTCCAAACGTACCCCATCTTCAAATTCTGATGCGTCGCTGAGATGTAAAAGAAATGACATTTATTTTTGTATTTTTGTGAAATTTCGAAATAGTGTGTATTTCTGGTAAAAAACATCAAACTGGATTGGTTGTCTTTGTCTTTTACTGATGCAATTAGCACCCTCTTCTATTGTTGTGTAGTTTTGATGACGTTTGTTGATTACCAGAGAACTCCTTGAATAGCATCCCGTTACATTATTTTATTTAATCATTCACCAAAGTCAAAAAGTAGTAAAGGTGCAATGCATGTATGCCATCGCATCTTACTGCCTAATACACTCAGCCAACCATTTAAAAGTGAACAAACTACAATGTTCTATATTTCCATCTTGGCACAATTTATAGGACGCTGTTAGTTGGATCAATGCTGTTCGTTAATAAAAATCTCTACACTACATTTTCTCTTTAAATGACAGAACTGTTGGGAAGTTTCTCTCACATTGCCATGTTCCTACAAACAATTATCGTGCTAGGATTTCGTTACCTCATGGAGCAAAGTTGCTTCAGTTAATAATTTAGTTTTTGTAACCAATCATTCGTTCATTCATTCATATATGGTATACTCATTGCAGCCCGTAAATACTAGTGTTATGGTATACTCATTGCAGCCCGTAAATACTAGTGTTATGGTATACTCATTGCAGCCCGTAAATACTAGTATTATGGTACACTCATTGCAGCCCGTAAATTCTAGTATTATGGTATACTCATTGCAGCCCGTAAATGCTAGTATTGTGGTATACTCATTGCAGACCGTAAATACTAGTGTTATGGTATACTCATTGCAGCCCGTAAATACTAGTGTTATGGTATACTCATTGCAGCCCGTAAATACTAGTATTATGGTATACTCATTGCAGCCCGTAAATGCTAGTATTGTGGTATACTCATTGCAGCCCGTAAATACTAGTGTTATGGTATACTCATTGCAGCCCGTAAATACTAGTGTTATGGTGTACTCATTGCAGCCCGTAAATGCTAGTATTGTGGTATACTCATTGCAGCCCGTAAATACTAGTGTTATGGTATACTCATTGCAGCCCGTAAATACTAGTATTATGGTATACTCATTGCAGCCCGTAAATTCTAGTATTATGGTGTACATCCACGGAGGAGATCTGACATGGGGAAGTGGTCTGAGCTATCCCGCTGACCCTTTACCTCTAGCCGCTGTGGGGAATGTGATTTTGGTCACGTTGAACTATCGTCTTGGCTTGTTCGGGTTCCTCTCTACAGGTGAGCTTTCAATTTTGCGCTGTTGATTTCAAATTACCCTCAATAAGTCTTTCAACACTATATTAGTGCAGGGCGCTTGTGTCAATTAGGCGATCAAGGCGGCTGCCGTAAGGCCGGAAACCCACGATATGCTACTGGCAGTATTGTACTAAAAATTAATCAACTATCAACTCAAAACCTAATCATACATGGACCTTAAATTATACTTAAAATATTCATGAGAATTTACCATTTAACATCTGAAATATTTTTTTTCAGGGGGGGGGGGATAACAGTGGAAACTAAAAAATGATTGAATATGAAGTTACACGAACTTCGATGGTCAGAAAGACCTACGACTTTGATTTTAGGGGAACCATGACCCCGAACTGTTCGTCTCAAATTATGTTCGTTGTACATTCCGTTTCACAAGTGACTCGTATAGTTTACCAAATAAAAATAGAACAAAACCGTTACCAAAGAAACTGGGCGTTTTTTTTCACGATAAAAAAGAGGAAATGTGCCCTTTTAGTTCTCGCCGTCCCAGGTTGAAAGCGCCATTGCACCAATTTACTGTACGTGCATATCACAATTCCTCTAAATCAGGGGTTCCCTAAATGGGGTGCATGAACCACCAGGGGTGCGTGAGTCCATCCCAAGGGGTTCGTGAGACGTTTCTGAAAGTCAAAAGTAGAGTACTTTTTGTTGAACAAAAATCTGATATATAATAAAATTTAGTAATGTACAAAAGTCGACAAACTCTTTTCGCGTTCCATACGCAAATGTTGCCATAGTAGTGTATGTGATAAATAACTGTGATAGATAAATAAATAACATGTGATAAATAAATACATAAATAAATTATGAAACAGCCAAAGGCTGCATGACTTTGGTGAAGCTGGTGTAAGAATGACAGTACAATATGAACTTTATCTTTTACGAAGCACTGTTATGCGTATTATAGTATTATAATAATGACTCCGATCGTGTCTCGAAAAGTTGAGGGTTCGTGGTCAACTCTGACATCCACAGGGGGTTCGTGTGGGATAAAGTTAGGGAAACCCTGCTCTAATACTATATGAAAGTTTAAAAGAAAAGTCGTAACTGATCGAATTTTCATTCCAGTTAAATTGTCCCCACTGTTAAAAAGCAATAGCTGACCAGCATCCTCTCTAACACAATGGCGATGAAGAAGTTGGTAGGGAAACTTTGGTGCTTCATTTCTACTTTAAGTCGTTAATTTGTCATATTACTGTCTATTTTGTAACATGCCCCAGTATCAGAACTTGCGAAATATCACCTTATTGTTATCCTTATCATGTACAACTTGTATCTGCGCAATAACTTATAAACACTTCAACTTTTAATCTTCAGGGGATGAGGTCATACCACCAAACCTAGGTCTTCACGACCAACGAGCAGCTTTGAAGTGGGTCCATGACAATATTGAAGGTTAACTTAAGACCCTTATTTTAACTTACCTTTGTAAACCTATGTTTTTTAGTGGACGTTATATAATACCAGCATTACGAGACCCTGATACCTCGAAAATGGTTCCTTCCTGTAGGATGCATGTTTCGAAATTATTTATCATCAAATACTTCAATCAAAGCTACTTTCCTTTAACAAGTGAAGATTAGTAACATAAAATCTAATTGCCACTTTAATCAGCCTTCATTATATATTTATATTATGGTCAATAAAACTTGCAATTGTGGGGAACTACATCCATTTGGCAAGAAGCTTGATATACACCCCGCGGATCTGTTCGCAGTCCACCTTGTATTGACTGGGACATTGAAAACGAGTCCACCTTGTATTGACTGGGACATTGAAAACGAGTCCACCTTGTATTGACTGGGACATTGAAAACGAGTCCACCTTGTATTGACTGGGACATTGAAAACGAGTCCACCTTGTATTGACTGGGACATTGAAAACGAGTCCACCTTGTATTGACTGGGACATTGAAAACGAGTCCACCTTGTATTGACTGGGACATTGAAAACGAGTCCACCTTGTATTGACTGGGACATTGAAAACGAGTCCACCTTGTATTGACTGGGACATTGAAAACGAGTCCACCTTGTATTGACTGGGACATTAAAAACACACGTTTGCTCCTCTAGTCCACCTTGTATTGACTGGGACATTGAAAACGAGTCCACCTTGTATTGACTGGGACATTGAAAACACACGTTTGCTCCTCTAGTCCACCTTGTATTGACTGGGACATTGAAAACGAGTCCACCTTGTATTGACTGGGACATTGAAAACGAGTCCACCTTGTATTGACTGGGACATTGAAAACGAGTCCACCTTGTATTGACTGGGACATTGAAAACGAGTCCACCTTGTATTGACTGGGACATTGAAAACGAGTCCACCTTGTATTGACTGGGACATTGAAAACACACGTTTGCTCCTCTAAAAGAAAAACATAACCTTTATACGGACTTGCTTTAGTTTTCCGAAGTAAGGTTGAAACACAACATTCTAGTGGCTAATCAGAATAGGAATAGGGACATAAAGTAAAAAATCGATAATAAACACGTGTTATATCGTAGACTTTCAGAGTGTGACAACGAACCTATCACATACTGTTTGTGTTAAATAATTAAATTACCAAATTTGATTTATCTTTCTCGGCAGCATTTGGTGGTGATCCTAATAAAGTCACAATTTTCGGTAATGAAGCTGGAGC
This sequence comes from Apostichopus japonicus, assembly GCF_037975245.1. Lineage (NCBI taxonomy): Eukaryota > Metazoa > Echinodermata > Holothuroidea > Aspidochirotida > Stichopodidae > Apostichopus > Apostichopus japonicus. The sequence goes on from NC_092561.1 coordinate 21,014,575, forward strand.
TGTTAGTGTCGGCTGGCATCTCCTCTCTCCTCAAAGCAGACAATTCTTTCAACGAGTTATTTTGCAGGTTATGATCTTTGACTGTGAAGACTGTATATATATATATATATATATATATATATATATATATATATATATATATATATATATATATATATATATATATATATATATATATATATATATATATATATATATATATATATATATAAATTGAATTTGAAGCAAGTCGTATTACAGATATATAGTATCATTAAAGAATAACACACCAGAAGAATTCCACTTCAGGACCGGTTTCGTCCTTTTGGGACTCATCAGGCGAAGGTAGGAATCGAACCCCCGATCTTCTGTCACGAACCGAAGTCCGTACCACTCGACCAAAGTGATTCTACTGGTGTGTTAATGCGTATAAATTGGCTTTGTATAACTGTCATTGAGGCCGTATTACCCAAGTGTTATGATTGTACAGAGTGCACCCCTGGTGCTTTGAATCTGAAAATTTTACACAGAATAACCACTCTTTATAGGCAAGCCAAGCCGTAAATAAGAATTGAATTTGTAGCAAGTGGTATGACAGATATATTATAAATCAATAAAGAATAACACACCAGAAGAATTACACTTCACGACCGGTTTTGTCCTTTGGGACTCACCAGGCGAAGGTCGGAATCGAACCCCGGATCTTGTGTCACGAACCGAAGTCTGTACCACTCGACCACAGTGATTCTACTGTTGGCAAGCAACGGAATCAAATCAAACATTAAATAAAGCCAATGTTATCTGAAGAAACAACTAGATGTTTTCCTTCAACTTATGAGTGAATCAATATGATTATATTCCACAAAAAATCATACAAATTGTATCTAACGATTTCAATTAATGTCAGCAGTCACATTTTCATTCCGTCGAATTCTAAACATAACTCAAATTACTTTAAATCCGTGATTAACTACCTCGTATTGTCTAAGTGAAGGAAAGAACTTATCAACATTTTACAAATTTCGAACATATATTTTCAGAGTGGCAATCCATTGAGCGACCAGATGGAGTTTATTTCGCCAGACGAGGCTCTTCGACGAGCCAATGTCACCGCATCGTTGGTTGGTTGTAGTTTCGCGGAACTGGAGAGAAAAGATTCACTCAGAAAATGTCTAGCCGAAACACACGTTGCGGATCTTGTTACCGTCGGGTCACAGGTTTGTAAGATTCATTTATAAACAGCAATTACCCCCTCATCAATTTCTGCCTGTTTTTCCATTTCTCTGCCCAGTATCTGCCTACATTAACCCGTCCTCCTTTATCCTCCATTTTATTACAAAAAACTCCCACCATCCCAGTACCATGTAGCATCTATCAATCCGCATATTCCAGCACATTCTACATTATTCAACTCGATTATTGTTACATGTCATTTTCTCGTTTTTTGTCCTTTTGTCCTTCTTACGAATGCTTATCTAAGACAGCAATTTCCAAAATGAATGTTGAAATCACTTTCTAACTGTTAAAATTCTACTACAATGAAGTTAACTAGTCGGTGATTTTGACAATAAATATGTCAACAATCTTTTCGCTTAATTTTTTCCTTTTTGTGGTTCCTCATTTACAGATGGGAACGATGCTTGAGGTACAGCGAGTATGGCAACCAGTCCTTGACAACGATTTCTTTCCCAAGCCAACAAGGGATCTTGTACAGGACGGTGGGTTTGGAGATATTGACGTCATCATTGGTATGAATAAACACGAGGGCACCTACGATTTATACCAACTCATGGACTTTCCGCGTGAGAAACCCTTTATCAACAGGAGAACATTTGAAACTCTTGCAAGGAAATTGGATCTGGAAAAGTTTGAAATGGACATTCTAACTTTATTATACGTTAAAGAGAATTTTAGATTTGACAATGAAAATGATTATTTTGATGCGTTGTCTGGTATACTCACTGACACGAAATATACATGTAATGTAAGAGAATTTGCTTGGATGCTTCAAACGGCTGGTTGTAAAGTCTACATGTATGAGTTAACCCACGATCCTCAATCACAGTCAGTATTGAAGTTTCTATGGTCTAGTGCGGGGCATATGGAAGACCTGAAGTATGTCTTTGGGTTACCATTCCAGACAGATTTACCTTTTCAAATACCAGAGGAGGAACGATTGATATCGGCTCATTTTATGAGACTGTGGACAAATTTCGCAAGAACTGGGTAAGTTTAGCAACTACCAGCTTAGCTTACTTCTTGAAGAATAGATTGTAAATTCTAGCAATATGTATTTCAATAATGCGGAACATATGCTGAGGAAACAACTTATTTGAAAGGAAGCAATTTTAAGCCATGGTCTTGACAACATCATCGTTATCGTCATCTTTGTCGACCTCATCATCGTCATCGTCATCGTCAACGTCATCGACGTCGTCAACGTCGTCAACGTCGTCAACGTCGTCGTCATCGTCATCGTCATCGTCATCGTCATCGTCATCGTCATCGTCATCGTCATCGTCATCGTCATCGTCATCGTCATCGTCATCGTCATCGTCATCATCATCATCATCATCATCATCATCATCATCATCATCATCATCATCATCATCATCATCATCATCATCATCATCATCATCATCATCATCATCATCAGCAGCAGGAGCATCACCATCGTTACCTTTATCTTCATCGCCATCGCTATCGTCATCATCATGATCGTGATCGTCTTCATAGTTAGCGACACCGTCATCGTCTGCTCGTCATCGTCATCATCATTATTAGCATCAGCATCACCAATAGCAACAACAACAGCAGCAGTAGCATTCATCCCCATCGTCAACCTCTGCCACATCGTACCATCCCTCTCGTCGTCATTGTTTATAGTCATCGTCAACCTCTGCCACATCGTACCATCCCTCTCGTCGTCATTGTTTATAGTCATCGTCAACCTCTGCCACATCGTACCATCCCTCTCATCGTCATTGTTTATAGTCATCGTCAACCTCTGCCACATCGTACCATCCCTCTCGTCGTCATTGTTTATAGTCATCGTCATCCTTTTGTATATTCTCATCCGCATACACACATTCATGTTTCATCCACACCACTGTGGCAGATGTCGTGTTCATTCCGATTCCAATCGTCAACAATATCATCGTCTCCTAACCTTAATCCTCCACCCCATCGTCATCTTCATCCTCACCCTCACTCTCATCCTCATCCTCGTTCTGATAAATCATAATCGTCTTTATTTCTGATTCTCATCATAGACTTCAGTCGCATCTTTTCTCGTTACATAATCCTCATTAACGTTTTAATCCTCACTAACATCATCATCATGGTCACCCTAGTCATAAACGCCTTCTCTATTGCCGTGGTCCGCGTGGCTTTCGCATTCGTCAAAATCATCGTCAGTTTCCTCTTCACACTCATACTTATCGTCATCGTAGGCCCATTAAGTCGCCCTCAGATACGTTATTATCCTGGTCAGCAACGGCATCATACCCCCCCATCTTTACTCTCATCCACACCCCCCCTTCAACCTGAGCACCCTCTTCTGCATCCATATCTTCATAAACAATCATTCTATCTGTAATTGCCGGCTTTAAAACATTAATTACCGATTGATTTCTTGCGTTCTTTTCTCACAGGGATCCAAATATTTCCGGCGATCCAAAACAACCACTATCAAAATTACCCGTATGGCAAGAATATTCTAACATTAATGAAGACTATAAGAAAATGGAATCTACATTACCCAATGGACACCATTTACAGACCAAAGAGTGCTACACCTGGCAAAACGTGCTACCCAAACTTCGAGCTGAAATGGGTAAGAAATAAATTTAACTAAGACTGGTATTAGAGTTGAGGCATTTCTTTGGTCAAGGTTCTCTGGAGCTTTTCGATAACTTCATTTCCCTTATCTCTGGAGTTTGTTTCAGAAATGTGTCCACACTACGAACATCTGTCATTCGATTAGCTTAAGATTGATACAAATATGTCGCTGTTAACATAGTTAGTAAAGTACTAAACTAGTCAACGTTATAAAGTGAAGATCAGGTAGAATTACCATGAAAAAAACCACCAATATCCCTTTAAATTGATTATGTAGCTGTTATCACAAGCGCCTCATAATCCAGCTTGGTTTCATAAAACTATTCAGCCTGTATATATTACGTTGGTGTTATAAATTGTTATTTTCATATTACATTTACAGCGGAATTGAAGACGTTACGGAGCCTCAGCGGTGAAACTAAGGCATCTGCTGATCAAAACAAGATGAAAGAGAAGGAGCACGACGAACTGTGAAGCCGGGACTGATAAAAGTTGAAGACCGGAGCTGGACATTAAGTGATAATTCAATGGTCTAGTGAGGTGTAATATAAATAACAATATTCTAAAAATTGAATACCGGAGCTGAACATTAAGTGATAATTCAATCGTCTAGTGAGGTGTAATACAAATAACAATATTCTAAAAGTTGACGACCGGAGCTGGACATTAGGTGATAATTCAATGGTCTAGTGAGGTGTAATACAAATAACAATATTCTAAAAGTTGAAGACCGGAGCTGGATATTAAGTGATAATTCAATGGTCTAGTGAGGTGTAATACAAATAACAATATTCTAAAAGTTGACGACCGGAGCTGGACATTAAGTGATAATTCCATGGTCTAGTGAGGTGTAATACAAATAACAATATTGTAAAAGTTGAAGACCGGAGCTGGACATTAAGTGATAATTCAATGGTCTAGTGAGGTGTAATACAAATAACAATATTGTAAAAGTTGAAGACCGGAGCTTAACATTAAGTGATAATTCCATGGTCTAGTGAGGTGTAATACAAATAACAATATTCTAAAAGTTGAAGACCGGAGCTGGACATTAAGTGATAATTCAATGGTCTAGTGAGGTGTAATACAAATAACAATATTCTAAAAGTTGAAGACCGGAGCTGGACATTAAGTGATAATTCAATGGTCTAGTGAGGTGTAATACAAATAACAATATTCTAAAAGTTGACGACCGGAGCTGGACATTAAGTGATAATTCCATGGTCTAGTGAGGTGTAATACAAATAACAATATTGTAAAAGTTGAAGACCGGAGCTGGACATTAAGTGATAATTCCATGGTCTAGTGAGGTGTAATACAAAAAACAATATTCAAAAAGTTGACGACCGGAGCTGAAAATTTAAGTGATAATTCAATGGTCTAGTGAGGTGTAATACAAATAACAATATTCTAAAAGTTGACGACCGGAGCTGGACATTAAGTGATAATTCCATGGTCTAGTGAGGTGTAATACAAATAACAATATTGTAAAAGTTGAAGACCGGAGCTGGACATTAAGTGATAATTCAATGGTCTAGTGAGGTGTAATACAAATAACAATATTCTAAAAGTTGACGACCGGAGCTTAACATTAAGTGATAATTCCATGGTCTAGTGAGGTGTAATACAAATAACAATATTGTAAAAGTTGAAGACCGGAGCTGGACATTAAGTGATAATTCAATGGTCTAGTGAGGTGTAATACAAATAACAATATTCTAAAAGTTGACGACCGGAGCTTAACATTAAGTGATAATTCCATGGTCTAGTGAGGTGTAATACAAATAACAATATTGTAAAAGTTGAAGACCGGAGCTGGACATTAAGTGATAATTCAATGGTCTAGTGAGGTGTAATACAAATAACAATATTCTAAAAGTTGAAGACCGGAGCTGGACATTAGGTGATAATTCCATGGTCTAGTGAGGTGTAATACAAATAACAATATTGTAAAAGTTGACGACCGGAGCTGGACATTAGGTGATAATTCAATGGTCTAGTGAGGTGTAATACAAATAACAATATTGTAAAAGTTGACGACCGGAGCTGGACATTAAGTGATAATTCAATCGTCTAGTGAGGTTTAATACAAATAACAATATTCTAAAAGTTGACGACCGGAGCTGAACATGAAGTGATAATTCAATGGTCTATTGAGGTGAAATAGAAATAACAATATTCCTTTTACGATTAAAGGAAAATCTATGATGGTCTCTGACATGCTTTGTAATTGTATCTTTCAGTTGATATTCTGGAGGGGGGGGGGGGGGGTCGGGGGTTTAAATTGATTGAAAATCTGTTTCCTAGTCCTAACGAAGAAAATGTTGTTCTTTTAAAATCATTATTTGGATCAAGGCGCGCGTATTCATCTTTTTTATGTTTTCACGGATCCAATAGGAGTGTTAAAGATAGCTATAGGAACGTCATAATTACGTCACATACGTGTAATTGACTTATACCGGACGAATTTAACACGCTATGTATAGAGTATTCATTTACTTCTTGGAAAGTCGGCAAACTGACTACAGACTGAAGAATTTGAGCGCATTGTTTAGTAATATTTAAGTAAATATGGAGATAGTGTCCAGCAATTGTAATAAATAGAAGCCTTACCAAAGTGAGGAGGCAAGCATTCCTTTCGAATATTTACGGACTTATGCAGTAGGGTTGCTGGAGGCACGTACTTCGATGGCCCGGCTGGATAACTTACTTTGAATTTCTGGGCCAAACCCGAAGCTATTAAGGACCTTGACGTACCTGCTTTGACAGTCTCCGGCTCCGCCGCTCAAGTAGTCCAATAAATCCATGGATGTAATTTGGATCGAGAGAGTGAGAGATAAACATAGCGAGCGAGGCAGAGAGAGAGAGAGCCATTCTGAGGTATACCAAGCAAAAACCTATTTCCCGAATGTTAATCTTATTACTGGAAAGTCATTAATTGTTCCCAAAAATGAAATTAAGAACAAATCAAACGACTCAATATTTATGGTATTGATAATATACCATCCCTATATCCATTGGTTCTCATTGTATTGTTTTACCACATTATTTACACAATGTTATTTTACCATTCTTACAAATAAAAATTAAAAATGGGCATGTAGGCGTTGTGTCTTCCTTTTCCCCTTTGCTCATGTTATATGTATACCTTTTCATTCGTTTATATATCTATCTCAGGCGCGTATCCAGGGGGGGGGGCGTATGTGGCGCGCGCCCCCCGGATAAGAAAAAGAGGAGAGAAAAAAAGAGAAGAAAAAAGGAAAAAAGAGGGGAAAAAAGAAAAGGAGGAGAGGAAGGAAGGGAAAAGAAAAAGAAGAAAGAGAGAAAAAGGAGAAAAGGAGGGAGTAAAAGAAAAACGCCAAGACACCGGGAAGAGAATGAGGAACAGTGACATAATTACAGCGCTGATCCCTATTATACACAGGGTAGCCAGTGACGGATCATGGAGTTCGGAAGGGGCGTGTGCCTCACCCTACCCCTTACACCGACAACTCAATTTTTGACGTTTCCATTTTTCCTCTCTCACTCATTATCTATATATATATGTTATGCGCTATCGACCGATTTGCGCCATCGATCGATAGCGCTGCGCTATCTATGGATCCGTAGTTAGCGCAAGCATCGGTAGATCGCGCTGCGCTATCAATCGATAGTTCGTGGGTCGTGTAGGATGAGATTTAAAGGGGAACTGCGAGCCTCGTCTACGTGAATACCCTTGACGTAGACTGAGTTCGTCTACGTGAATACCCTTTACGACATTGAACACGTTTTCAGCATTGACAACTCGCCGGAACTTGGCGCTTCCCTCAAGGCCAGGAAGGTCGACAATCTGAAAATTCCGTGTTTTGACCCAATGTCGGAAGTGCGAGTCCACCTTCATGCTTGGATGAAGAAGGTGAGATTTTATGGCATCGTACTTCTCCGCGCTGATGACTGAAGCAGCTTGGTGGTCGACGGTGTCCTGCATGTGATCTCGAAAAGCTGGCTCTTTTACCATGTTTACGAATATCATCACTATATATCAGTACCGGTACCATATGCATGAGGTCGATAGTCACTGTTGGCCCAATCACATCAGTAATTTATCAGATATCTTAGAACCAAGGCCTGAAGACGTACAACCTGATACATATGCCTGATTCAGCAATGGAGTTAGGTTATATATCTCCATGATACAACCAATTTATTGGAAATCATTGTATCACTATCAATTGATAAAATTTTATTGAATTTATCATAAATATTTACATAGAAAATGGTAATTAAACGGGTAATTTTTAGAAAAATCGGTGATGTGTCCATTAAACAGCACTTGGCGTCATCCTGAAGTTTAAGAAAAGAACTTTGTCATTATCAAAATAGACAAACAATCCGTCGATCTGCCTGCGCCATCGAGCGATACCTGCGCGATCTATCGATGCTTGCGCTAACGACGGATCCATAGATAGCGCAGCGCTATCGATCGATGGCGCAAATCGGTCGATAGCGCATAACATATATACTATACATGGTCTACCATAACGCGTGTGTGTGTATATACGCCTTAAACAATTGTAGAATTGTGCTATGAAACCAAATGTGGCTGGTCTCGAACTCGACCGTGTTGTCGGGGAACATGACGCATTTCGGGAAGGGGGCGACCGCCCCCCACCCTTCACCATAATTTTTTTTATGATATTGCTAGTAATTTCAAAATTGAAAGTGCTCAGATGCAACTTACAAGGCCTGGGAAGTGTCATTTCCAGCGATTTGGGATGCATTTTCGGCCAAAATTTGATTGTACGCTTCGCGCCAATAAATGGTCCTGGGTAGTGCCATTTCCAGCGATCTGGGAGGGATTTTCGGCCAAACTTTTCTTGTACGCTTCGCGCCAACTTATGATGGCGCTACGCTTAGATACTTTGCCTACAGGCTTCGCCTCTCCCGTGGCAAATTCCTCGCTACGCGCCTATTCTAATTTGTAAAGCAAACAGCAGATATCACATCATATCAGTGAGCATGAAAATGGCGTTCCAGGATGAACAGCCTCAAAACTGTCCGACTTGCCAGAAAAAATAACCAAAAATTTTCGCGCGCTCTGCGCGCGCGTTCAACATGTTAATGTCAATATCATA